>NC_056727.1:1034667518-1034710018 GCF_019279795.1 Protopterus annectens | reverse complement strand
CAAACAGAACAAACAAGATAAGACATAGTGACAGTGAGGGACATGACAGGTTGGGAGACACCATGATTAGGGTTCAGGAGGGACAACAGATGGCCATGCCTATCAAACATGGGAACAGTGAAAATCTAGTACTCACTCACAGGACTGTCATCACTGTCCCTGTACTCCACTGGCCTGTAGGAGTGCTTGATGTCTTGTCCTCTGGATCATAAAAGAGAGCATCCTCTCCATCTGGCCTAGGCATGCACCAAATGTGCTGTGCAAGACCCTATGCACCAAGCCTGGCAACTACTGGCAGGTGATAGAATATTCACCTCTGCCTATACTCCAGGATGATACCACAGCACCAGCTGCTGGGGAAGTGCTATCTGATGTGATGGACCCAGGTAGTGCAGGGGCAGTGGAGGCAGAACTACCACATTCAGTCCCAGATGGGCTGTGCATCAGTGCAGGAGCCAGTGGAGCAGGGTACAGATGAGTGACAGGGGTTTGGTATACCCCCCTGTAATGTATAGCATTTTGTGATTTGTCAGAGATGGATGACATGGAAGCATTTTGATGACACTAAAAAAAAAAAAAAGAAAAGAAAAAGAAATATAACAGTTGGGGTAAGAGAAAAGAAAATATATAATTAGTATCATTATATGTGACATACAATGCATTATCAAAAAATTGAAGTATGTCATCTCTATTTTTACATTTAAGTATACTTCTTAACAGATACAAACTATAGGTAAGGATTGTTCAAAGTAATCCTTGCAATGTGAACATATTGCACATATGCTTGGTCCAATTATATAACAGCAGAGCATTTATGGCACTTTTGTTGAAATTAAATTATATAATATTTTAAAAGAATTTTACTTTTTGTTTACTTGTAGTATTCGAAGCACAATATCTAACTACAGTATTAGACTTGACTCCTACAGTTGGCTTGTGCTACAGACTGAAACCTGCATGCTTGTACAGTTGGGATATGCATGCTTACTTTGCTGCATCTGTATAGAAGAGCAATATTTAGCTAAAATAATAGTTATATTGTGCTGCCTATATACCCCTTGCTTCCCTCACTCTCTCTAGACTCTCAGCATGGAAATCTCTATTTGCCATAATCTCTTGCTTGGCCATGGAATAAAGAGAAGAGAACAAGAGAAGAACATCATGCATACCAGTCTTGCCTACATGCAGCTTTCTATCTACTATAAACTCTCTTTATCAGTATACTTACACAACTGTGGGATGTCAGCAGTCCAGAACTCATCCAGCAACTGGCTGAATGCATCCCACTTACACCTTTTCAGGTAATTAAAATGATGCCTACACTTTTATACAGTGTGTGACATGTCAGTTGCACTGGAGACAGCCTTGGCCAGACTATTCCATGCCTCAAACCTGTACTGGGAGCCGGTATAGTCCCCCTGCAAAAGCCTTTGGCTGTAGTACTTTACAAGGAGTCCAATGAAGATTTTGGAATCTTCAGCAACCCACCTCTACACCCTAAATTGGGCACCTTCCCTTCTACCACCAGATGTGTCTGACCAGGGAAACATCAATGTTCAAAGTGATTTCCTACCAGTGCATGTTATAGCATTTACTGGTAGTGTGCAAACCTAAACAATGATGCCAACCATGTTTGCATGATGTCAAGTGGTGAGCAACAGTGCTAAACAAAGAGGAAAGCAGGTTTTGAAACTGGAAGGTTAGTTTGACACTTGGAATTTGTTTGAGGGTTGTTTGCTGCTGTGACTTTTAGGCAATTTAACTTTGCAGACATGTACATATTTTGTTTGGCTTTACACACCAATAAAATACATTTTTGCAATGTGGGATTGAAACCTATGTATAATCGGCAAAACATGTTCTTCTACAGTGGAGATTTTTCATCGCTTCCATAGAAGAAGTGCTTCTCAGACATACTCATGAATTATATAGAAATATGCATGACAGACTGATGAGTTAAACCTATACGAGTGTGACCTGACAAGGTCCTAGTTTATACATTCATGTGTCCATGAGTGTTATTGAAGTCTGAAGGCTATCCAAGGCTGGAGAACACAATAATAATTACAGAAACATAATAGTGGGTATACCCTCAGTCACACAAATAATTCATATGAGATCCAATATTGTTATTTATAATTATATAATTATGTTTACATTTTTATTTGTTTATTAAAATTGAGTGTGCAACCCTTAATAAAATTGGGAGTGTGTAATATTTTTTATGTAAATATTAATGTAAAATGGAACAACATTAAAATATTTGGAATTTGGTGTATTAGAATACAGGATCATCTGTATTTCAGCCCTACACTTACTCCTGCTACTACAGAAACAGTTAAAAAAAATGTGGATATTTTCATATTCCTTATTAACTTCTGTGTGTTCACCACCACACAAAACTGCTTAATATGTTTGTGCAGTGCTGAACATGCTTAATAGAATGTATCTGTTTTGAAATCATTTACTGTCTGCTTATTGTCTGACGGTGCTCTGGGCCTGCCACTCAATGCCACTTAGTGAGGTTCTAAGATTGAAAGCAAAAAGATGCAACAATGTATCCTTTTTGAAATTGATAATGTCTGTATCCTGACTGCTTCATGTGTTGGCTATTTGTCCTGGTTTACACTGTAATAAGCGATGCACAAATGTGACAAGCACAGCTAAACTTCTTTTGTTGGAGTGAGCAGTGTATCTTAGGTTTCATCCTTAAAGGGCAAATGTGGGACTTGAACCATGATCTATAGTTAGTATATACTGTGTGGATCACCATGTTTTAGCAGATGTGCTGCACACACATGGGATTCACAGGTGTAGTTTATGTATTGGTAATCAAAGAAATACATTAAATGGCATTTATTGTATTTACCTTTTTCCCATGTTTGCATTAAGCTGCACATTGCACAAACATTGATATTAAAAAAATATTCATAGCTATATCTATAGATAGATAGATAGATAGATAGATAGATAGATAGATAGATATCAAATAAACAGCATTACAAAATAAATGTTAGCACATATAAAAGATTTTTACACAAGTCTGTATTTGAACTCTCACACCAATGAACCTACAAAACCCATGTTTACTGTAAACACAGTAAGGTTGTTTTTCCCTCTTTGGCACAGAAACACCTTTGCAGCAGGAATAAAGTTCATTGTCCATAAAACAAGTCAAAAATCATCCAAATATTAACAAGACATATGGCACTTGTACACTTCTGAGTTGTTTGTACTTGTGTTAATTTCAGGTGTAGTGCAATAAGTGATCACACAACCATTTATGACTATTGTTTGCAGAAATTCATCTCTGTCATATCTTTGCATGGTGTTCATCCTCTTATCTGAGCGTTAATCTGAAACATGCAGTCCGTAAGGCATTTTGTATCATTTTTCTTAAAATGTATGCAAATATTAAATGACAATAATATACAGTTTTCATCAAATGCAGGGATGTTTGTATATTACTGAACAGACACTGAGAAATGTGTGTTGCTTACTTATATTTAAAACCTTGATACAATTACTTCTACACTTTGAAGTGTAACCTGGTTGACACACTCATTGAATGGAAGAGAATCTGAATTGAGGCTGTGTTTTCCTTCCCCTAGCAGTAATCATTCACAGCTGCAATCAATTAGCAACAAGCACTGAGTGAGTGCCTGCACTATGTTTACATCAACTACACGGAGCCAAGAATTTGGGATTCAGCAATCCTAATGAGTTCACGCATTATGTGCATCTTCACCATACTCACAGGCATGAATCTGCACTATAAAAAGGGACCTATGTAGCTAGGGAACTAGAGGATGTGGATAACACAGAAGATGATTGCTATCACTTTGGATTTATCTATACAGAAGACTACTGATTTTGATAAGGTATGACTGCAATTTTCAGTTATATACTGCATTCCCTCACATTTCAGTAGTAAAATTATTTTATATATATATATATATGCATTAGCAAATGTAACTTTTATCTATATGCATCTCCTAGAAGTTTACTGATGGCATAGGCATTTTTGCCAGGGCGTTTTACTTTCTCCGATGCATGGCCTTATTAACTTTCATCACAAGTGTTACTGTTGCAACTGTTTCTCTTTACACTCTTCTATTGTTCTTTCAAGTGAAATGTAAATGTCCTCTTTTGTCAGTGACACAGGGGTGCTAGCCTTCTAGGATGGCCCAACAACACCTCTATGGGAGTGCTAGGCATGGGTAGAGGTGACTGGCAATTGCATAAAAATGACTGTTCTGTGGTAAATGTGTCCAAATATTTTTGGGATACTTTGAAAGCACTTATAGCAATTCACTGATGTTTTATTCCTTGTTTGGTACAAAAATATCATTTGCCTGTTGTTTTGGGGGTGGGGGAGCCAAATTCCATTTCTACATTGGCACAACTAAAATGTTTTTGCATAGGTTTGCTTTAATATTGTTTGTTTTTGCTTTGGATCAAACCTTGGTTTCTGTGTGACTACCATATGTTACAACCACATAGTCCTTTTTTATATTTGAATAACTGAAGTTTTTTTTGTTTCTCCAACTGGTAATAGTGAAAAACTAATAATAAGTGTTATACCTAAGTAGGACTTTCATTTATGTGATATTTATGTATAGGGTCCTTCTTTTGTGTTCTATGTCTCCTAGGACTATGGCACCCAAGCATTCCAAACCCCACAAACCCCCCTTCAGTGACTAAGAGAATGACATGGTCATCCAAGAGAATGACATGGTCATCTATGAATCTATGTCTGGAAGAATGCAAATTTGCAACCAGATAGTGGACTACATCAATGCTGTTCGAGCTCAAAGCAGGACATGAGATCAAGTGTGTCATAGGGCTCTGACATGATTTCTTGGCCAGGAGGAGAGCTGCTGCAGTGGCCCATAAACAGCTGGATAGCGAGTGGAGGTCTGCTAGAAAGCCACCACTGAGACCAAATGAAGAGTTCCTGTCCACTGTCAGGGATCCACAGAGCTCAATGGAAAGTGCACAACAGCATGTGATTGATGTTGGTGCTGCTATTTCAGGGAGGACAAGTATGTCCCAGGAGTAGATGGTAGGCTTGCATATGTCAGCTTTTAAGTATTTCTTGTATAGTAAAATACTGAAAGCAATAGTTAAGTTGGTTTAGTAATTTTGTGGGGGGGGGGGGGTAATTATTTATAGATTTATACAGTTAACAACAGATTCTGGTTCATTATACATGGGCTTGGGGTAGATGTGTCATTCAAGTTTTGGTTAAATGTATTGTTAATGGGCATATAAAGACCAAAATGTTCACCCCTGTGTTATTGTTATTGTAATGATGGTCTCCTTACATTTTGCTTAGCTTCTTCCAGGGCCATCCTCCCTATCAAGTATGGAGTGATCAGCACATGATAAACCAAACAATTTTATTTCAGTACTGATGAGCATTAGCCAGAAATATGCATTTATCTCTATGTGTGGGGTGGGTGTCAGGACTGTCTGTGTGTATTGCACCATCTATGATAGTGGCACTAGTGTTACTTTGTTAGCACATATTAAACTGTAGGTTCATAGGTTCATAGGTTCATAGGTTCATACTAGGCTATCTGCCCGAGGGCATTTACAAGCCTAGCCCATAGTTTTGTGGCTTACGCCACCCCTTTAGTATGGGGAACTATACCCATTATTTTGCTGTGCCTCTGTCGAGCAGTGACACTGAGGTAATCCCTGGGGTATATCTGCGATCTCCCATCCATTGGTCAAGATTTCTCTTGAACAAGGCCAGCGAGGTGCTCTGCCTCACATATACCGGGATTTTATTCCACAGCATAGGGAGTCTTTGGGTGATGAATCTATCCCTCCAGCACGTCCTATTAATAGCCGTGTCGAGGTTTAAGTCTCCGCTCTTGTGGCTCTGACGGATCTAGATTTTTGAGGTGAAGCATATTCATCAAATCTGGGTTTGACATGGCCTTGTATGTTAGGCAAAGGTCACCTCTGAGCAAGCGGTGGCGACTGAATAGAGCGGGAGCTCTTACATTCGGGCAGCATAGGACAGATGTTTGAGACCCTTTATCCTTTTGGTGAGGAACTTTGTGGCCTCTCCAGCTGCTGCAAGTGTCGGGTCAGATACATTCCGAATGGGGCATTGTACTCAATCATTGGTCTGATGAGTGATGAGTATAGGGAGACTATGACCTCCCTTGATCTAGATGAGAATCCCTTCATGATAAGGTGGGCAATGTAGAAGGTCTTCCTAACTACTTTAGCTACATGGGTGTCGAATGACAGACTACTATCAACCTGGGTCCCCAGGTCCCTGATAACTTCTTCTGTGCTCAGTGGATTGCCACCTATTTGGTAGCTAGGGGTAACCTTGTTTTTCCCGAAGGGTATGACTATGCATTTTTTGGCATTTAACTTTAGGCCATGGCTCTGGCACCAGTTATCCGTTTCTGTGAGACCCTTCTGAAGGAAGTAATATAGCTATTAATTTATTTCCTATGTTTGTTTCTTATTATCCTGACAGCAAAAGTGTAGGACTCTTACCACCTGTTGTCAGAGTATCTGCAGACTCTGATTATGATGGAGTCCAAACACAAGTACAGTTGGGGATGCAAAGGTTGAATCTAACACTGAGGTTGACATTCAGACATCTGCAATTCCATCAGACACAGCCAGTAGGCCTACACAAATCCATGCCAGTGACCCCTCAGATATTGGACAGGTGGTGGGTGACACTTGATCAGGTTAGTGTGGTTTCTGCAGCTTCAGTGTCTGTTGACTCTGGCTGTAGCCAAAGTGTGGGAGACATGCAATGCAGGAAGGTTGTTATGGGTGCTCAGAGGAGGCATACTATCCATCCTTCACCTGATCCTTGTGTGTCTTTCTTTGCCACTTGACATATGTTTAGGGTCATTATGTAGATGCAGGCATGTTCCAATAGATCCTCCAAAGCACTGCTTAGGATTGTAGATGTGGCACATGCTGACATGTGTGACAGCCTCCACCATATTGCCAATTCAATGGATTGGATAAACCACATGTTGGAATGGGCAGTGGCTGTGATGGAACATCCACTGGGAGAGGGACAGCATCCACATGGGCTTAGGTAAGCCTTATCATTTTTGTTAGCCAATGTGGCCATGCCCAGTCATGCTCCTGTAGTGACACTACTTCTACTGTTTCATCAGTGGTTGAGGTGTTCACATCCAGACATGGCAGGCCATGGGGTCATGGTCCTGAACGTACTCATGAGGAAAGCTCATCCAGCAGCCATCAGCCACATTCTGGTAGCAACAGTGCATCTGACCATGGACATGGGCATGCCAGTGCAACTCCTAGCAGAGCCAGTTATCAGGGTCAGGGATGACAATAATGAACTGCCACCTCCATCATGCATGTCTGACACCTGTCCAGCATACCAAGATGAAGAGCTAACACTGAGTTAGGATGTGTTCCTGCCGACACTTACATAGCAATTTCACATGGAGACAGACACACACACTCACACACAGACACACACACACACACACACACACACACACACACACACACACACACACACACACACACACACACACACACACACACACACACATAACAGTTACATCTGTCAGTTGTGAGGCTTAATGCTTATTCTGTCTCACTGGCCATTTAATACTTTATCCAAGTGTCTGTTTGTTTCTCTTTCTTACTCACATGCACTCACTAACTTTTGTGTCACCCTAGGTCTGCCCCCCCCCAAACAACACTCTGTGCAAGTGATGATAACTGTGCCATATCCCTGTTTTCTATATTTTGGATTTGAGGATACATAAGCCTTTTGTCTGATGCACAGGGTGCATAGCTGACATGGTGCTTAGTATTTCTGTGTTTGTGATACTGTTTTGCAAATTATAATGCTTTCTTACAGGTTTTTGTAACGTATACATGTCTTCCAAACTCTTACACCAATAAAACTGGAAAAAGCCATAAATAAAAGTGTGACAAAGGCCCAACAAAGGGGAGAATTTTTAAACATTGCAGTCATACAAACTTAGACAGTTTATAGAATAATAGGTTTTCCATTACTAATGTTATGTTTGTTTTAAAGGATATGAAGACTGAAACTAAAATGTGTGTCATTATTTTCTAACTTCACTCTTTAATAATTTGACTTTAGAAACATATGAGGCCAAACTGTGGACATTTGGTGAAAATCTGTACATTTTAGATGTAAAGCCTATTAGTTGTAGAGGACAGATGTATTCATATAAGTTAGTGCTGTCACATCTTGATGCAATTGCTGTAAAAATCGCCTACCTTATACTTACTTACATTAACAAGTAACAGTATGCAAGGAGATTCCCTTCATTTGTATTCTTAGACATTTATTTTTCTATTCCAAGTTCAACACTTACTTTTGAAATCCAGCAGCTGCAAGAGCTAAAGCTCAGGGCTGACTCTGTCTGATGCTAGCAGTACACAGCCTTTACATGGGTAAGTAAACATTGTGAGTCTTGCCTGGCAACAATGTTACTGTATGTATGTGCATAACATGAAGGTTTTATCCCCTTAGCGGATGACAGGCTATGCTAGCTGTTGCCTTTCAGCCAGTACGAGGTCATATTGTGCATGTCTATGTCTGCCTGCACCTACAGCAGCTGCTGAATCCCCCTCTGACTATTCACCTGCACATGGCTGTGATGACTTTACCAGTGGTAGTGAGATGTATGGCCCTTCCCCTTGCATTTCCTGCTGAAGCTGTTTTCTCAGGATAGTGTTGTGGAGCATGACACAGACAGTGAATATTTCAGCACATGTATGGGGAATGCACGGCATGGCTCCCCCAGAAGTATTTAGGCATGGTAACCATGACTACAGCAGCCAAAACACATTCTCTATAATATTTCTTGTTTGAGCATGTAGCTCATTGTAGCATTCTTGTTGGAGTGTGTGCATTTCTGATGGGTGTCATCAGCCATGGTTCCAGTGCATAACCTGCCTGCTCCAGTGAATGACTCTGTGGGATATTCCCCCTAGTAAACATCTCATACAGCTGAGAGTTGTGCCAGATATGTGAGTTGTGGTAACTGCCTGGGTTGCCAGCATACATGGTCAGGATGATTCCCTTAGTATTACACATGTCCTAGCAGTTAATGGAGTGGTAGCCCTTTCTATTTATGTACACCCTTCCCTGTTCCCTGGATGGTACTTTGGTTTCTACATGTCTACATTCTATGGCACCCAGGACTTCAGAGTAGCATGCTGCAGGGTAGAACTGCTGCATAGTTCTGGCTCTGTCCTCAGGTGTATAGGGAAAATATATGCACTCAGTGACATGTGTGGCATCTGCAGCATAGCATTCAGTAATTGATGGATGATCCTGGATGCTGATGCCTGTGACACCTCCAGCATATCCTCTGTTGATCTCTGGAAGGTTTTTGTAGCTACATTTCTAAGTGTTACACGCAACTTAGTCTCTACTGATATTGATCCCATTTGCTATGTCCTTGCTCTCTTTTGAGGAAGACAGAGGTTGCAGAGTTCCTGCAATGTGTCTCTACCTACCATGTAGCACTCTATAATTTCTATGTCATGCAGACCAGGAAAAGTTAAACGGGGTCTAAAAACCCTTGTCCATCTTGGCCATGGTCTGTTAGCAGCAGCATAGACATGGGCCTGCTGCACATACAGATGAATAAGAGCAACAGCAGCGCCTGATATTCTTTCCATGTAGCCTGGTTTCCATTTCTGTATTCCAATAGGTTTAGGAATCCACAGGGAAAACCAGAACTGAGCCTACACAGTTTTGTTTTAGCTTGTTGAATAGCCCCGTGTAGAGCTGGTTACTGAATACAAAACTGTGTGTAGCAAACTTTCTGACCAACATATCCTTTAGTCTATTGCTGCAAGAGTCAGTGCATTAGTTTCTGGTTGAAATGTACAACCAGATAACAGATCACCTTCATCATAAAACAGCAGTAGAAGTGAATTCTATTATGTAATGTGTCATATCACTTATATTATACCAAAGCTGCACTGCTTTCTCGGTTGGCATCACTGTTTAACTTTAAATTTGCTTTTGCTTTTCTTTCTGTGCTAGACATAGGTGTATTATACATTTTATAATAAAAGGCATTGCAATACTGCCCTAAGTAGAAGTTGTGGTAATAATAATAATAATAATAATAATAATAATAATAATAATAATAAAATAATAATAATAATAATTTCTTGGGCAAAAGCTTGGATACACTTTGCATAATTTTTTTGCTTTTTATTACAGATGTTAACATGACAGAACTTGTAGAATCTCATATAGTACTCATCGGTTTTGCTCTGAAAAAAGCACAGTCTTTATTTTGCATGTTTCCAACAAATAGGAAGAAGATGAGCATATAAATAGCAAGACGATCTGAACTGTATCACTGAATTATTTTACTTTTTCAGTGTTCCTGAAACTTTGATTTGGAAATTACTTCAACATACAAGATTATAAATTGGAAAACATATGTGGTTACTTGTCTTTCTATTTAATTTTCTTTTAAAACACAGCTGTAAGTTGTATTTTAACTACTGTTTTAGACAATGGTATATTTTGTTAATGCTCAACAATATGATGTTTGCAAGCAGTGAATGCAAAAATAAAAGTGATCACTATAAAAATGAACTAGCCTTCATTGGCCCTAGTTTAAGGTAAGCTTTCATTGCAACTGCTCAGAGTCGGTATAAAGCTGGAATTCTAAGCAGACTTTACAAGATAAATGAACCAATGTGTACTGTTTCAGCATTCTGAGCATCTCTGTTGCTTAATTTTAAGAATAGTTATGTTACTTTAAAATACATTGCTTATGCTTTAGGCAATTATTAGAGTTAAGTTTAACTTTCACAGTTGTTACTTTACTAAGAGCTCATTACTTTCTGTAATAAGAACAAAAGCCACTGCGTAATTACTATAAATGTGCAATGGGAAAATCAGAACAGCCACAGAATTGCATAAACACCGGAAGTGATTAGAAGACCATTTGCAAAGCACATTTTGGATATTGCCCATTAATCTTTGTTGTGTAAAAAAGTGGAATAATTCCTTTTTCTTACTGCAGCAGCATGAAATAGGAATGAAATTTCATTTTGGAAAATGCCTCCAAGATTTAACTACTGAAAATGCATTTAAAGAGCTGGTCACAATTTCTGTTAAGTGCTATGATTTTGTAAAAGTAGAGCATAAAACTAGCAAAGTGGAAAATGCAATAAATACATTTTCTACTTTTACCAAGTAAATGCGTTCATTTTCTATTATTCCAAATGCTGCTCAAAATCTGATTACATATGGCAGATGGTAAATTGGAAAGGATGTGATAACAGCATCAAATACTTTTAAATCACGTCTAGTTTACTCTCATTCTCCAGAAAAGTCTCAGACAGACATATAAAATTCATAAATTTTGAGTGGGTCAGGAACACACAATAAAGTATTCATAGATTGTTTAGAACACAGCATATGAATGTAATGCATTTCTGCCTTACTCCTTTTAAGATATTAAATATTACAAAAATAGTAATAGAAAATAACAGCAATAATGTGAATTTGAGTTGTAAGGTGTAGCCTTGCATCTGAAATTTAATTAGGCCATGTCCTTATTCAAGTATAGCATAATATACTACACTTAGAATTATTTTTGTTTGTTTGTGTCTTTCGGCTTTTCCCGGTTAGGGGTCGCTACA
Source organism: Protopterus annectens (assembly GCF_019279795.1). NCBI lineage: Eukaryota > Metazoa > Chordata > Ceratodontiformes > Protopteridae > Protopterus > Protopterus annectens. The sequence continues at coordinate 1,034,698,333 of NC_056727.1, read as the reverse complement.
GCGGAACTCCGGTCCGCTAATGATTGGCAGTTGATTTTTACGTACCGGCTTGCCAGGCCTGATGCACAACCTTCAACGAAGGTACGCTCATTCACGCATGTCTCCATGCAGAAGACCCTCTAGCTGAGAATCAAACCGGACAGTGTCTTACTGTGAGGCAACAATGCTACCGCAGCACCACCACCATGGGATACTACACTTGGAATTATTATTTCTATGAAAAGCAAAGCATTACAGAAGTTGAGATAGAAGGAACTCCATCATCATTCTGAATACAATAATTAAATCATTTAAAGAAAATGTATTAGGAGACATGTCATGTTGTCACTGCAACACTGCTTTCAATGTAATAATGCCCCGATGTAAGGCTGTATATTGTGCACAGCTTTCAGACCTGGCACATGCCAAGTCAACCATGTCTGAACTGCAGTCCATGTGGCTGTATGATCCAACTAAGGAAAGATAAGATGGAGTCAGTGCTGGCTCACCCATGCTTGGGGAGGGGTGGGAGTTGGCAGAGTCTTGTTTATTTATTTATTTATTTGGCATTTGTTTACCAGGAAAAGTCTGACTGGGCATGAATCCCATTTTCAGTGGAGGCCTGTGGAGAAAAGCTCCAACATACATAGTTCAATTAATAAACTACATAATATTATCCTACCTCATCAGCACAATCTGGGGAAGGACCACAGATATAGGACTTACAGCAGGAACTCAGAAGCACAAACTGACCATGAATTTCACAAAATTCTAGTTGGAGATTATGGATCTTTGAAGCAGGCAGCTGACCCAGTGCAGCATGCATTACCCCATAATTTCTGTCAATTAACCAGAGTTTTAAGGCTAAAAGATGTAAAAAATGGCAACCTGTAGACCGATATTTGAGTCCATCACCTCCATTTGCTATTTTGGGACTCTGAGCAAGCCATTTAACTGAACAGTTCAGTGAGACAGCTGGGGAAATGGGCTAGGCTCCTCAATGATCTTCTGGACTACATAGCTAGTAACTCTCTATAAACTTATAAATGTCTTAAGATCATTTAGTACATCTCCAGCTCCTTATCTGATGGCAGATTACTGCTCATGAAACAGTGAAAGCACTCCAACAGTTCAAGGTTTCAGTGCCAATCATTCATACAAGTGTACTGTATTAGGCAAATGTACTATATACAGATGTGTCTTTCTATTCCTAAAAATCTCACTTTCAGTTTATGGAGACAAGATAATGACCTCAAACTCATTCATGTCCAACTTACTATAAAGAAAACCCCTTATTACGCCAAAGCTAGCTATAGAACCTCTGTATATCTCCCTTGGCCCATACAACTTACCTAATCATTATGAATTCTGTAGTTATTAAACCAAATACCATTTTCCTAGGAGACTTCAACTACCCCAAAATGGGATACATATATGTCCGCAAACATGTACAGCCAGAGACTTCAGGACTTCAACAACATAAATCTGGACCAGTTAGTCTACACTCAAAACAGAGGTGTTAAAATCCTGGCCTTGGTCCCTATCAATACTGGGAAGGCCAAGTCTCCATCAATTGTAACCTAATCCCTGGCAAAACTGGACCACAAGTCAGTCGCATTCACCTCAGTACTGAAGCCTGAAGCATCACCCATAACTCAGTATTCTGAGATTATGCAAAGGCTAACCTACTAAGCCTGAGCATAGTGTTGATCTGGCTAAATTAAAAAAAAAACTCCTCCTTGATGATCCCACTGCTTATGTGTAATCTTTCCTACAAATGTTATGCATGTGTAGATAATTGCATAAATGCATCTGTCCCCTTCAGAAACAAATTCAATTGCACATTCAGAAATAAGCACCTAGTATAAAGCTACTCTATAATAAAAGAAGACACTTAACTGCACACAAAAAATACATCTAACTCTCAAGAAGCCAAAAGTTCTCATGCAAAACTAAATATGAAACTATGTATCCTGATAAAAATCAACCAAAAGCCAGATATGATTTAAAAATTGCCACTCAGTCAAAGTATATCCACCAAACCTTCTTTTACTTCTGATAGAATTCTCAGAAACAATACCTAACAGTGAACTGAGTTAATAGTACATGATATCATATACCTGGAAACAGGAGACATAGCAAGTCTATCAGCTATAGCTTCACCCCCACCTCCCCTCCTGTGTTCTCATGTACCTGCATTTTCAACCCATCCAATTTTCCCAAGAAAGGCCAAGAACACTACATCTATGAGGATGCGTAAAATACCAGGCTACCAAGTGTTTGGCTGAAACAATGCTTGTTGGGACACCTTATAGATGCTAATCACTATTATAAACGACTGGCCATTATTCAAAAACAAGCATGCTGATTGGTTAGGCTAAACAGCATGCCCGTTGTAAATCGAACTTAAACCCAATAGAAAAAGGTCCAGTCACCCAGACTTTCTTCTAATATATGCTATGGAAATTCTAGTTTTCCTTATTTTTTTTTTAAAGATAAACTTAGAAAACTTGAGACTTCAAAAGAATGAGAGAGATGGGTCTCCTGGACTTTCTTCTCTTAATATATGCCAAACCATACCAAATGTGGTTAAATCCAGCATTATCCACACTTGGCCAGGGGTTATTGCTATATTAGCCACACAACAGAATATGTGCCAGAGGAATGGAGTAAAGCAACAGCCATTTCTTTTCACAAAGGTGGGACTTTAACCAACCTGGATAGACCCATAAGCCTGGCCAGACTCTTCCATACAGCTATGTATAAGATCACTATGGATACAAGAATTAGAGATATAGGTAACCTACGGACTTGACCCAACCAGTTTCAGATTCATAAAGGACAGGTCCTGCCAAATTAATCTTGTTGACTTCTTTAAAAATGTCACTGAAACAATGAATGAGGGTAGATCACCACATACTGCATATTGAGACCTGACTAAGACAGTCAAAACCATGTTGCACACAGGCATAGTAGATAAACTCTTCCAGTTAAATGTTAAACCCTGTGTAACTCATTGGTAGCATGTTGTCTCACTACTAGAACCCAGGAATTAAGGGTGTGTGGTTCTATGTCTTGCAAAATGTCTGTCACTAGCAGAAGGCCCCAGTGTTCAGTCCTTGGGCCACTTTTGCATTTACTTTTCAGAGGTCAATGTAAAAGGGGTTTGGCTGATCAAGTCTAGAAATAACTGTGAATTTAGTGCCATCATAAATCCCCAGAGCACAACGTAATCCTACAAGAGGTCTCTGTCAAGCATATGTATGGGGTCAAGGCAACTAACTAAAACTATATGCCAAGAATTGTATAACTGTATCTTTCACCAAGCATGATTCCCCTTGCAACTGTCACATTGACAAAACCCAGCTGAAAATTGATCCTGTAGTTAGAGATCTGGGAACATGTGCTGACAATAAACTGTCTTTTGCTCACCATATATCCACTGTTGTAAGGAAATCATTTTTCATTGCACAGCTTATAACTTAGGTGGGTCTATATCAGAACATCGAAGTATTAAAACTTCGAATGTTCTGATATCGAACGCTAAGAATAGTGAAGCTGCAGAACAGTGAATTCTTTCCTCAGGAAATTCTGTGGCTTCGCTATTCTTAGCGTTGTGGTGGAAATTTACGGGTTGAGTTCAGGTAAGTGTGCGATTGTTTGTACGTTAGGGTTAGGGGCGGGTTAAGTGAGTTAGGGTTAGGTCGTGAGTTAGGCATGTGTGCGATAGTGACAGTGTTTAGGGTTAGGGTCGGTTTAAGTGAGTTAGGGTTAGGACATGGGTTAGGTGAGTGTGCGTTAGTGACGGACCATAGGGTTAGTGTTTGGGTTAAGGTGCGTGGGTAGATAGTAGTGTGTGTTTGGTTTAGTGTAACGTTAGATGTAGGAATTTAAGTGTATGCATGTGGTTGCTGTTTGTTTGATGTGATTGTGTTGTTTGTATGTGTTTCGGAGCAGCAAATTTTTTCCATGGGAAAAAATTTGCTGTTCTGAATGTTCAATATTTTCATGTTTACATGTTTTGGGGCCGATGAAATAGCGTTCGCTATTTTCATCTTTCGATAACGTGATATAAACGCACTTAGGTTATGGCATCCAGATCCAAGGATATAATTGTTCCACTCTAATCATTTATTAGGCCAGTGATTGTGCATTATGATCCTTTTGGTATACATTTGTCTAAGTACTTGTCTCAACTAGAATGACTGCAATGCTTTCTCACTAAAAAAAATCAATAGGCTAAATCATAAAAGCTATGTTGACTGACTCAAAACATGTTTAGAGGTGATGTATATCTTTTGTATAGATCCTCAACAGATCCTGTTTTATCAGACCTATTATACATTCGCAAGTCCAGTGGTATCATAAACACCTACTCATGAGACCTCAATTTCTTTTGAAAAAATTAGCAGAACATACTAGAATGATAAGTATGTATTACAGAGAATACCACTTCTATGGAACTGTTTTCCACTCCATATAAAGCAAAGTACCTCTCTTTCTCTATTCAAATGTAATATGGATGAATGGATGGGTAACCATAAATTCACCGCTGTGTTTAGCACCACTGGCCCTCATGGATAGAGGAAACATAATTATACCACTTTATACTTGCTGGGCACGTCTTTTAAAGTCATATTGCAAAAAAAAAAAGGGCTAATAATTACCAATGGAATGAAAGGGTAAGTTTCGGAATATCTTCACTAATCAACACCCTAGGGAAAAACCTATTAATCTATGAATTAATGAACTTATTCATTAGGTATCAAGGTTGTTGCTTTGTTTTGTTGTTCTAATGAAACCACTTAAGCTGTATTAAAAAAACTGCTGAGGCTTAAAGCAGACATAGCACGGAGAGGCATTTATATAGTAGCAATAAACTATTCCATGCATTAATTTAGTCACTTAATATTTGCTAACAGAACTAGATAGTTGGCATAATAAGATTTTTAGACCATCTGTCAGTTCAAATGCACAGACATTTCAATATTATAAGAGTTAGCAAATTAAAAAAAAAATGTAGATCAAATATTTACAATCAACTCTGTGATAAACTGCACTAGAATTAAATAGAAACCCTTGTGGAAGTGAAGGCAATATTAAGTAGGAGGTATGAAAAGCTTACACCAGTTGTTAGAATTTTTTATTAGGATGGGCTTTCCCATAGGAAATACTGTCAGAAACAGGTGCTATTTTTATTTTATCAGATCTACTGACCTGTTTTTGGAAGTATTATGGGGAAAAGCAGCTAAACACTACCCCTACAATTCACAGACAAATGGCCCGACAGAGATATTTAAATATATTTTAAGACCATGCTGTGAAAATTCGCAGACCATTTTAAGTGGAAACAGGACCTGCTCAATTCAGCTTTGAGTACAGAGACGTGACCCAAGAATTCACATGTCGTTTTTGATATTTTAGCTATATTCTTGTAATAGAGAGTGTGTGTGTGTGGGAGGACATCTTTGATTTGATTTACTTGTTATTCCCACACTGAGTCTTTAATGGAGTCTGTCCTTGGTTTAAGGGCCAGGCTCAGGGAGTTTATGACCCTCGCACAGGACTACCTACTAGAATCATGATAGCAACAGCATTTCTTTTACAACTGCAACAGCTAAAGCCTGCAAATACACCATACCTATCAACTGTACAGATTTCCGAATAAATGTCCAGATTTTTGCCTTATATGTTTGGTCCGTTTTTCATAATATTGTGGCTGTCTGGCAAATTAGTGACAAATCATTAAAAAGATTGAAGTTAGAAAATAATGACAGACATTTGAAATTTAGTCTTCATACCCTTCATGCTAATGCATAACCTGTTATTCTACCCTGTTATTCTATCTTCTTTCTAAGTTTGTAAGATCAATATTTCAAAATTGTCCCTATTTGTACCACTTTTTTATGGCTTTGTCCAGATTCCTTACTTTAAGAGGTTGAGAGGTATGAAATACACTTTTGGACAAATGGTGACGACACTTATTCATGTTCAGCAAAATAAGTTCCTGGTAGCATGAAATGACCTTCTGCTACTATAAGAAAGGTAAGCAATGTTATTTATTTTGTGAAGTTACCAGGAAACTGGCAAAAAAAATACAAACTTTACCATGTTATCATAATGATATTCTACCATGGTAGAGACTCACTGGTTTAGTATCTGCAGTGGGTCACAGGAGGGGGTCAGAGGGAAATATTTTTTAGTAATCCTTATTCTGACAAATCAGTGGATAAGGCAGGGCTTCCAAAACAGCTATTCCCTACCAATATTCTCAAATTCAGGAAATCTGAAAAATACTACAGGAGTTTGGAGACATGTTTATTGATAAGCCAAGATGGATCTAACTAGTAGACCACTATGTGGACACAGTCCATTGACCGATCATACTTGCTCTTTACACAGTTACTGTGTGAGGCAAGTGAACACTGTGTGATGAACTGCAGGAAATGTTGAATTTAAGGATTATTCAGAAGTCCATCTGGCTCATCTGTAGGACTGATACTAAAAAAAGATTGGAGCACCATGTTCTGTGTAGACTATAAAAAACTAAACAGTAGCACAGAGTCCGATGCTAACCATATACCTAGGATAGAAGATGGCTTAGATCAGTTGGTGGTGATTACTAGAGATGCTAGTGTGAGTTACTGTCATGTATTCTTGACACCTGTAGCAAAGGAGGAGTCAGTTTTGCTTATCCTTCTGAGGTGTATAAATTTGTTAAAATGCCCTTTGATGAAGAATGTCCCAGCAGCAGTTTTTCCAGAGTCTGTTAGCTGTATCCTAGAAGGAGCTTGAAATTATGTTCTTGTTTACATAGATGCTATTACAATCCACATTCATTCTCAACATGTTATAGAATTGATGAATAGTCCAAGAAGGCAAATGTGACTATTAAAGCAAAGAAAGGACTGATGAGAATGATGGAAGTATCTTTTGTTGATCTTAAGGAGGGAAAAGGTAAAAACTAGCAAGAGCTTATCAAGGTGGTGGCTATTCAGACATGGTGTAACCCTATTGCCAAGAATCACATGAGGGCATTCTTTGGAACAGTGCAATATAAGAGAAAGATTGCTCCTCTCAACAGCACTGCAGTCAATCCTCAAATAAACCTTATGCAAAAAACATACCAGAAAAGGCTGTGTTACCATTTGATTATGAGCAGATATTTCAAAAGTTTAATAATGTCATGTGTTAGGGTTGCTGTAGTGATGCAACAGTGTTGCTGCCTCACACCAAGAGGTTATCTGGTTTGATTCTTGGCTGGGGTGCTTTATGTGCAGAGTCTGCATCTTCTCCCTGTGGTTGTGTGGGCTTCCTCCCACATTCCAAAGACGTGTGTTGACTCCCTGCACTAGCCAGCTCTGATTACAGTGAACGAGTTTATTGTTCAGACTGATGTTTCAAACCATGATCTTGGGTCTGAACTTAAGCAGTCTTTTGAAAGATAGCCATTATAGCACTGCAGTTGTAGACGCTGGCCAACTAAAGAATCTTGTGCAGTTCTGGAGAAGGAAAATCTAAGCTCGTTAAAAGAGTAAACTATTCTTGCAAGCTAGAAATTTTGTAGTAAATAATTATGAAAATTAGTTAAACTAGTTACAGATGGTCAGTAAGCATTTCAGATGGGCTTTAGGATTTGAGATATACAGTATGCAAATCCTGCAAAGATAGTGACTGCAATGTAACTACAGACAATCTGTCAACACAACGTCTGGCGATTGTAACTAAAAAAAAAAAACAAAAATGCACCTTTCACCTTCCACTTAAGTTTCATTTCATAGGGGGTTTAAAAAGAAACTTTGGTATGTAGAAGAGTGATAGAAATGTAAGTACCTGTACAAAACCTGCAATTGTTCTTTCAGTAAAGATGGAGCATATAAAAAGCTGTAGAATACCTAAACCTCTATATTATTTTTCCTGTAATGATACTGTAAAAATATGCAGTTTTGTGAGGAAGACAGTAATAACACTGAAACTGCTTCAGACTCATGCACATGTGCACACATGTAGACACACACACACACACACACACACACACACACACACACACACACACACACACACAGACAAATAAATGTGTATAATTTAAAGCTCTAATACTGCTTCTTCCTGTCAAAAGTTATGTTGCCTTAGTTGAGATTAGAACTATACAGTTACCTAAACAAGCTTGTTTTGTTTGAAATTATTTGGATTTAACATTTTGCCCCAGCATTTGTCTAAATAAACATGTTGAGTATTTGCCAGTATTGATGCTGCCAGGACAACACTGATATTTTTTCAAGTAAAGAGACTCTAGCTTTTGAAAATCATCTTAACACTTTGCTGTTCCAGTCAGTCTGTGGCATTCTGTGGACTGTTTGATTGGATTTAACCATCCTGGGAGCAGTAAAAAAATTCTTTACATGTACTCCAAAGGATAATAGAATCACCCTGCAACCAAGAGTACATCATCTCCTGTCTATAAATCTTGCCAATTTAACTTTTGCAGCTGCTGAACAGTAATAAAAGTCAGAAGCTGATAGTCTACAATTATCTTCAGTTAGTGACATCATTATCACCAGATATCAGTTAGGCCATGTTTTCTTATGTCATCTGCCTGTTAACATTTTATTTTACATTTCCCTGTGCATAAATATACGTATTTGCATTTTTCACTTTCAAAATATGTTGCCTAATTTCTTTAGAACAATATTTTAATATTCAATCTCTAAAGCTCATGACTGGCTGCTAGGAAAAGTACAGAAAACTGGTTAATGATAATCATTGATATCTACCTTTTGAAAACAGAGTCTGCTCTTTTAAGTTAATAGTACTGCTACTCACTTCCAGAGTATACAGTAATTGTCACTTTGGTGTGTTATATTAATCTGCATGTGGCAGCATGTTGCTATAAAAGTGAAAGGGGTGGGTAATGCAAATGGTGTTATTAGTTGTACCTGGAAACATTATGTGCATCTGTGAAAGCAAAGTAGTTTTAGCCAAAATGCAGTTACTGTTGATGGCCCTTAAGTACACTGGTCTGAGAGTGAAGTTTTTGAATTTCTGTGGATCAGGTGATCATAATTCCATCTTTACATGCATAACATGAAGCTTATTTAAGTGTAGCTGCTGTACAACATATCTCAGAACAGCAGTGCTCATGTGGGCTAAGTTGTAAAGGTTGAATATTTCACTTATGTTTATATTTACATCTATATATCCAGTTCTTGACATATTACTTTTGTCTACTCTGTCTTTGTATATACCTATATTACTAATGTGTACTCTATTATTTATTTATTTATTTGCAGTTGGTTTACCAGGATAGTCCCTTGGGCCAAAATAACCCGTTTTCAATGGAGTCCTGGGAAGAAAAGCTCCAAAAACAATTAGCAAGGTTACAATAAGGTATTTAGTTTCAATTATACAATTCCTATGGACTTGGAAATACAGTAGACTAGTGTACAAACATATAAAATATTACAATCTTGTATCGCTGAAAACAATTTACAATATAGAAACTGAGAGGCTTTTACAACTTAGGGTGGGTTACACTGGAGATACCTTTCATACATTCAGGATGAGTCACTTAATACAATCAAGAGAAAGGTATATGAGCTGACATAGAACCTTTCAATATAGAAACAGAGAACCTTTTCCATCAGAGGGTATATTTACAGTAAGCTACCTTTAAGTATTCAGAAAAAGCTAATACAAGCAAGAGCAAGATCTATGAGTTTAGGAGAGTAAGTCGAAATTCTCATTATGAATAGGGGAGGAAAAGTGAAAATTCTCAGTATGAGGAGATTATGTTGGGTGGGAGCAGGAGCATTCCCACTGGGAAATTAGGTGTGAGTGAAGGGATTGTTTGAATGAGAAGTGATTTGTGATGGTACGAATGGATGGGGGTAAGGAGTTCCAGAGACGAGCAAGACTGTAGGATAAGAGATTTTTTTCCAGGGGGACGGATTGGTTTATACAGTTCAATTAAGTTTTGGTTGCTAGATCTTAGAATTCTATCAGGGAGGTGCATTTTGAAGGTAGAGGAAAGGGATGGGCAGTGGGAGGGATTGAAGATGAGTTTGTGTGCAAGAGTCAGTTGGACGTAGGTGAGGTGATTGGGTAGTTCTAACCATTTCAGTTTGTGGAGAGCTGAACAGTGGTCTGAGGAGGACTTATGGGAGGTAGCAAACTTGACAATTTTGTTATAGCAAGAGGAGAGTTGTGTTTTGAGAGAAGATTGTAGGTTAGTTAGAAGTGGGGCTCCATAGAGGAGGGATGGGATGAGAAATGTGGTAGATAGGGTGAGTTTGGTGGAGGGTATAAGATAACGATTCTGTCTGTAGAACATGCCGAGTTTTTGGTGTTTTTTTTTTACATTTAGTTGAAGATGGGAAATGAATTTAAGCTGACTATCAATTTGGACCCCAAGTAATTTGGCCTCAGATACCAGTTCTAAGGGTGTATTGTTGTGATTAGTAATAGAGAAATTACTTGGATTGAAAAAGGTAGCTTTAGAGGGGGTGAATACCATTACTTTGGTTTTGGAGGCATTGAGTACAAGGTGATTTGTTTTCATCCATTGTTCGGTGGTTGAGAATGCATCTTGAGTAAGTTTTAGCAGTGTGGGGATGGAGGTAGCAGAGCAGATTATAGTTGAATCATCTACATATTGGATAATTTTAGATGAAGGGATAGAATTATGGAACTCGTTTATGAATATATTGAAAAGCAGGGGACCCAGTATAGATCCTTGGGGAACACCGGTTGGAGTGTTGATGAAAGGGGAGGTGGCTTTTTTCCATCTCACTGCCTGATATCTATTGGATAAGTAGCTAGTGAACCAGTTCAGAGAAGAGGGTGACAAGTTAAGCCTGGAGAGTTTAGTTAGTAATAAATTGTGGGGGATAGTATCAAAGACTTTAGAGAGGTCTAGTAGGAGGATAGAGACAATGTGTCCTGTGTCCCGGGCTTTGTTCACAGCTTCCAGGAAGGAGAGTAGGGCAGTCATAGTACTATGTCTTGGTCTGAAACCATGTTGTGCTGGAGTTAGTAGGTTATTGTCTAAGAGGTATGGTAGGAGTTGTAGGTGAATACACTTTTCTAAAAGTTTAGAGATAGGAGATAGAATAGCGATGGGACGGAAATTAGTAATATTGTTATTGATGCCTCCTTTGTGCAATGGAACAACAAAAGCCTTTCTCCAGATTTGGGGTACTGAGCTTTCTTGAATGGAACGGTTGATTAAAATGCTGATGGGTAAGCAATGGCTTCAGCAGCTATACTGAGAAAGTAAGAATGAATGTTATCAGGGGCATTAGAGCATGGTTTTAGTTTCTGCAGTAGTTTTCTATGGTGGATGTGGGTATAGGTTTTAGTGAGAATGGTGGGGGGAGGGGGTGAGAATTTGAGAATGTTGATGATGGAGTGGAGATATGGGGAGGAGCAGTGATGAGGGGTGAAAAGTTGGTAGGGGAGGATTGGGGTGTAGTGGGGGTATGGTGGGGTTTGAAGATGAAAAAGATGAGGTTAGTTTGGAGACAGAATCAATGAAGAAGGTGTTGGATTGAGTGTCCAAGTCTATGTCAGGAGTGTTAGGGTCTGGGCTCGGGTTATCTGGTTTGTTGGGATTGAGGAGGGTAGACATGCATTTCCAAAATTTTTGAGGGTTTGTTTTGTTGTTGTTTTGGATTATGGAGAAGTAATTTTGTTTATCAGAGATGATAAGTTTTTTTACTTTGTTTCTGAGTGTTTTGTATTCGTTATGGGCCAGGGGAGTCCCATGTTTCTGATATGATGACCATGCCTTATCTCTAAGGTGCATAGTTACTAGTGTGTTTTTTGTTAGCCAAGGGGCAGTTTTTTTTTTTATTCGTTTTGTTCTATGGGGGCTTGTTGCTCTAAGAGGTTTAGAAAAGTTGAGTTAAAGTGGGCGACAGCCTGTTCCAGGGGTAGAGTTTTTAGGGTGTACCAGTTGATTGCTTTTAGAGAGTTGGAAAAGGTAGTGGGGTTAAAGTTTTTTTGGCAGCGAGTAGTAATAAAATTGTGAGTAAGATGTAGGGGTGAAGTTAGTTGGTGTGTGAATGTGGGCAAGTGGTCACTAAGGGAATCAGGCAGGGTGCCACTATGTGAGAAGTAATCAGGGTGGGAGACTAATATCCAGTCTAAAATACTATCACTGGTGAGATTTTTTGAGGGCCGAGTTATGGAGTTGATCAGTTGAGAAAAGTTGTAAATATTAATGTTAAGTGGATTTGTGGGAGACTGTATTGCAGACCAATTAATATTCATGTCATCCATAAGTATAGTTTCATTGTTAATGTTATTGGAAAGCCAGGAGAGGATATCTTCTAGTGTAGAAATATTGTTGCCTGGGGGGATGTAGAGGGAGGCTATGCATATGTGTTTGTGTTTATTTACTTGAAGCCAGGAGTAGTTCTGCATTATTGAATTGGGGAGTTGGTTTGTTGTAAGGGGTAACTGTTAAGGAGGATAGGTATAGAAGGGCTACTCCACCTCCTTTTTTGTTTGTTCTATCTTTTCTGCTTATAGAGTAGTTGGGTGGAATTATTTCTGAATTTTTTATATGAGGTTTTAACCAAGTTTCAGAGATGGACAAAATGTCCGATTTGTTATATGTAAGCCAGGCATGCAGATTAGGGATTTTGTTAACTATACTTTGGGCATTTAAGGAGGTGAGTAGTATGGATTTATCCATTGGTGGGGATGAGGATGGGTCTGTGTTGGGGTGTATGTCTCCTAATAATAGAATAGAAGTCAGATATAGCATTAGGTTGGGGAGGTACTTTGTTTGCTTCGAGACGGGGTTGAGTTTAGCTAGATTTAAGGTAGTTGTTGTAGGGTTCAGATAGTTGTGAGGAGTAATAAGTTTATAAGAGAAGAAAAGATGGTGTTTTATGGGGTATAAGCATGGAGAGATTGGGAAGTGTGAATGTAAGACAGGTAGGTTAAGATGGTTAGTAGTATGAAAGGATGGAGTGTGGTTATAGTTAGTTGGCAGGGTCAGGTAGTAGATATAGGATATGTTGAAGAACAGTACTAGATGAGTACAGAAGGATATGGCTTTTGAGAGCATAGTGGGATAGGATATTGAGGGAAGGTATGCTGTGGGTGGCTAGTTTACTAGGTATGTGAGTTATACATTTTGGGAGGAGACAGAGAGGGGAGGTATGCAAGAGTATTGGTGAAAAGAGGGGAGGAGCAAGAAGTGGGTGTGGAAGGGAGGAGGTTACTAGTTGGTTGGGGCGGGGTGATGGGTGTGGCTAAAGGGTATAAATGTAGAGGTGCTGGGGGTGGGTGAGAATTGGGGACAGGGTAGGGGAGCGGAGTGAGCCCGCAGGGCGAATGGAGCGGGTAGACCCAAGGGAAGGCTAAGGGTGAACAAGAACCAATCTGTGGAGCACTAGTATCTGAAGGTAAGTCCAGGGGCATGGATTAGGTGGGATGGGGTGGGCCTAGAGTTGAGAGAGGGGAGTAGAATAAAGTTTACTATAGATCAAAGCAGATATCCAAATAAATAAGGAATTAAGAGATAGTGAAAATAAAGAAGTCATGAAACAGGAATTATGAGGAGAGGATGCCACCTAGTGGACAAATACTATAGTACACCTGTGGCTCCACAAGGACAGATACCTAGAGTGGGAGGATAAGGGGGAGTCTTTTGTAGACCGCTGCAATTATTCTTGTGGGGAGGAGGAGGATCAGAATAGACCAGAAAAGTGGTGGATTACAGTAGTATGATGAAAAGGGCTGGCCCTGATTTCACAGATATGCAAGTCTACAGAAACAATAAGAAAAGGCAGTAGTTACTCTGACTTGCTTGTTTTGCATACCTGTCTTACTGAAATAAAATAAGCCAATTTTACCAAGGAGTTATGTGGAAATTCGGAAGATAGGAATGTATAAGAGAAAAGGTTTAGTAGAACTAGAGAAACAGCAGAGCATACAAATAGTACAGCATCTAAAGACAGATTGCAGTTAGAAGTACAGAATGGGGGGACAGCTAATGTTCTGAAACAATAAGAAAATCAGTAGGTACTTTGGACTTACTTGTTTTGCATACCTTTCTTTTGAAATAAACACTTGAAACCAGGAGTATGTGGGATTTAGAAAGACCACAAGTTATAGGGAGAAAGGGTTTAGTAATACTAGAAAAACAGCAGGGCTTTCAAATAGTTGAAACAGCTTGCAAAGGGAGACTGCTGTTAGAAAGTACAGTATGGGGAGGGGCAAACTAATGTCTGTGATGGAGTGCTTTACTTAAAAATAGAAATTAAACGAGGGCTAGCAATTAATTTTGGCTGGAGGATAAAACATACGTTTTGTATATTCTGAAAATAACACTCATTCCAAGGTTGCCTGGTTCTGTTAAAGAGCACTGCAGGCCAGTAGATCGAACTTGACTTGGTGGGGATCCAGGGAAAGAAGAATTAAAAGGAGAAGCAGGGAAGAAAAATAATAAATATTAATACAAAATACTCTGTCTTTTAATATACCTGTATTACTTATGTGTACTCTGTCTTTGTGTATACAGTGGATATAAAAAGTGTACACATCCCTGTTAAAATGCCAAGTTTTTGTGATATAAAAAATGAGACCACAATAAATAATTTCAAAACTTTTCCCAACTTTAATGTGACCTATAACCTGTACAATTCAATTGAGAAACAAACAAATCTGTTAGGGGAAAAATATAAAACATAAAAAATGTACAATAAGCTAGCTGCATAAGTGTGCACACCCTTAAACTAACACTTTGTTGTAGCACTTTTTGATTTAATTACAACATTCAATCTTCTTGGGTAGGAGTCTATCAGCATGGCACATCTTGACTTGGCAATATTTGCAAACTCTTCCTTGCAATAGTGCTCCAAATCTATCAGCTTGTGAAGACATCTCTTGTGCACAGCCCTCTTCAGGTCACCCCGCAGATTTTCTATTCAATATAGGTCTGGCCTTTGGCTGGGCCATTCCATAACTTTAATTTTCTCTTAGTGAAGCCATTCATTTGCTGATTTGGATGTATGCTTGGGGTCAGGTCATTGTCATGTTGAAAGGAGAAATTCCTCTTCATCTTCAGCTTTCTAGCAGACACCTGAAGGTTTTGGGCCAAAAGTGACTGGTATTTGGAACTGTTCATAATTCTCTCCACCCTGACTAAAGGCCCAGATCCAGCTGATGAAAAGCAACCCCAAAGCACAATACTGCCACCACCATGCTTCACTGTAGGGATTGTGTTCTTTTGGTGATGAGAAGTGCTGTTTTTGCGCCAAATATACCTTTTGGAATTGTGGCCAAAAAGTTCAACCTTGGTCTCATCAGACCATAACACATTTTCCGACATGCTTTTGGGAGACTTGATGTATTGTTTTGCAAATTTTAGCCAGGCCTGGATTTTTTAAGAAAAAGCTTCTGTCTTGCAACCCAACCCCATAGTCCAGACATATGGAGAATATGGAAGATTGTTGTCACATGTAGTACACAACCAGTACTTGCCAAAAATGCCTGTAGCTCCTCAGTATTGCTGTAGGTCTCCTGGCAGCCTCCATAACCAGTTTTCATCTTGTCTTTTCATTAATTTTGGAGGGACATCTAATTCTTTGCAACATCACTATTGTCCCATATTTTCTCCACTTTTTGATGACTGTCTTCACTGTGTTCCATGGTATATCCAATGGTGTGGAAATTTTTTTGTACCCTTCTCCTGACTGATACTTTTCAACAATTAAATACCTTTGATGCTTTGTAAGCTGTCTGCGAACCATGGCTTTTGCTGTAGCAGGCAACTGAGTAAATGTCAGGAAAAATCCTACTAGGACAGCTGAACTTTATTTGCTCTTAATCAGAGTCTCTTTAATTGATGTCAGATGTGTACCCAAAAAGACTGAATGGCCTTCAGCATTTTGAACTTTTGATATTATGGTCTCAGAATTATGACTTTTACAATTGTAGCTTACAAGATTATGCTAGGAAACTTATATGTATATATATATATATATATATATATATATATATATATATATATATATATATATATATATATATATATAAACTGTACACACCCCCTTTACAAGGCCAGGTTTTCGTGATATAAAAAAAAAATATTAGACCACAATGAATCATTTCAAAACTTTTCCCACCTTTAATGTGACCTATAACTTGTACAATTCCATTGAAAAAACAAACAAATCTGTTAGGGGACAAAATATAAAAAAATAAAAAACCTACAATACACTGGTTGCATAAGTGTGCACACCCTTAAACTAATATTTTGTTGTGTGTGCACCCCCTTAAACTAATACTTTGTTGAAGCACATTTTAATTTAATTACAACACTCAGTCTTCTTGGGTAGGAGTTTATCAGCATGGCACATCTTGACTTGACAATATTTGCCCACCCTTCCTTGCAAAAGCACTGCAGATCTGTCAATTTGCAAGGACATCTCTTCTGCACAGCCCTTTTCAGGTCACCCCAGGAATTTTCTATTGGATTTAGGTCTGGGATTTGGCTGGGCCATTCCATAACTTTAATTTCCTTCTGGTGAAACCATTCTTTTGTTGATTTGGATGTATTCTTGAGGTCATTGTCATGCTTAAAGGTGAAATTCCTCTTCGTCTTCAACTTTCTAGCAGTTGCCCGAAGGTTTTGGGCCAAAAGTGACTTGTATTTGGAGTTGTTCATAATTCTCTCTACCTTGACTAAAGCCTCAGGTTTAGCTGAAGAAAAGCAACTCCAAAGCATGATACCGCCACCACCATGTTTCACCATCGTAATGGTGTTCTTTTGGTGATGCGAAGTGTTGTTTTTGTGCCAAACGTACCTTTTGGAATTGTGGCCAAAAAGTTCAACCTTAGTCTCTTCAGACCATAATACATTTTCTCACATTCTTTTGGGAGACTTGATATGTTGCTTTGCAAATTTTATCCAGGCCTGGGTGTTTTTCTGTGTAAGGAAAGACTTCCATCTTCCAACCCTACCCCATAGTCTAGACATATGTAGAATATGGGAGATTGTTGTCACATGTAGTACGCAACCAGTACTTGCCACAAATTCTTGCAGCCCCTTTAGTGTTGCTGTAGGTCTCTTCAAAGCCTCCCTGACAAGTTTTTGGCTTGCCCTTTCATCAGTGTTGGAGGGACATCCAGTTTTTGCAACATCACTGTTGTCCCATATTTTCTCCACTTTTTGATGACTGTCTTCACTTTGTTTTATGGTATATCTAATACTGTGGAAATATTTTTGTACCCTTCTCCTGACTGATACCTGTCAACAATGAGATCACTTTGATGCTTTGTAAGCTGTCTGCGAACCATGGCTTTTGCTGTAGCAGGCAACTCAGTAAATGTCAAGAAAATCCTACTAGAATAGCTGAACTTTATTTGGGGTTAATCAGAGTCTCTTTAGTTGATGGCAGGTGTTTACTCAAGAAGACTGAATGCTGTAATTAAATCAAAAGGCGCTTCATCAAAGTATTAGTTTAAGGGTGCACATACTTATGCAACCAGCAGATTGTCCCCCAGATTTATGAAGCACTTTATCGCATGCAGGATTAGTGTAAGAACTATTTTTGACAATATGGCTGACGTGCGATCCAGGAACGAGTTCCCAGGACGTGCACATGAGTTCTTAGGCTAATCCTGCACGGACCGAGCTTCTGTATGCAAAGTACCTTCATTTGCAGGCGAAAACCATGCACATGAGGGCAATATGTGATCCAGGAAGCTGGCAGCTGTCCGTGCATGACGAGTGTAGTGTGCAGAAATGCACTCGGTTAGTAACCGAGTACATTTCTGCAATCTGCAAAAAAAAAAATAAAGGCTGCATATCATTGAGGAAGCATGCCAATGACCAAGTAGAAGGCCATTGACATTGCAAACTGTTTAAAAAGAAAATAAACAACTTTAAATTTATTTTTGCCAATCTCGCCTGTTTAAGCATAGGGCAGCGACGCGCAAACGGTATCGGGGGAAAAATAATAAAATAAACTTAAAATAAGCATTCTAACTAAAATCAGTATTCTGCCATGCAAGTCAATGGCAGGCAGAAGACAACCTGGCCAGTGAGTAATGGTTGCTAAGGGGAGAGGCTGAGTGTGGGACATGTAACTATGCATTAGCAGGCAATCCTATGCAAATGAGGGAAAGATTAGTGAATCCTAGATTTTCCCAGGGTGTGAGGCAGGTTCCAAGAGTGAAAGAGTATAAATAGCTGGGTGCAAGACTAGGATATAAGTGACATCATGGGGGGGTGTCAGGCATACTGTAAGTGGATTGGAGACCTGTGGCTCAGGATTGCTCTAGCTTAGCACACCTAAGGTAGGGGTGTGTCTAAACCTGCCTAGCACTCTTTACAAAGTATAAGCGGGTATGCGCACCGCACACCGGGTTTTACAGGAAGAAAATGGAAGTTAAAACAGGAAAAAGCAGTTCTGTGCACATTTGAGCACTCTGTCTGTGCGGCACACACACAGGCCTAAGCAGGGAGGCAATGGGAAGGGAAAACAGCAGTAGGAGGGTAATCAAGGAGAACTAGCTGAGCTGCCAAGAGAAATGTATCAGAATCAGCTAATCACACAGGCAGCAGACCAGCCCAGCCCAGAACACCACTATAAACCAAGCAGACACCTACCCCCCTGGTTTTACCACATTCTACACCACCGGTGTATACAAGCAGGGAAATTTTAAAACAAAACCTACAAAATGAGAAGGGCTGTAACAGGCAACATAGAACAACATATGCAAGAGGATGAGGGTGGCAAGGATGTCAATTCTGCCGAACAACCCACACTGAGGAGACAGAGAAGAGTGTACAGACCCAAGGTAACCTACCAGGGGCTACATGAGCTGGAGATAGTGGAGCGCTATAGGGTGGACAAAGACCTCTTACAGCAAATCGTTGAGCAGTGCAGGCCATACCTGACACACCACACTGGCCGAGGGGAACCCATCCCAGTGGATACCAAGGTATGCGTAGGCCTAGGTATACTAACCACAGGTACCTCCCATACCACAACTGGGGATAAACATGGGCATCTCACAGGCATCAGCATCCAGAATATTCCACCAGTTCCTGGATGCCATGTCAGTACATGCCAGTGAGCATGTATATTTCCTCAACACATGAGAGGTGTTGACCCGCAACATGCGACTCTTCCACCAAATAGCTAACTACCCTGGGGTAGTGGGTGCTATAGACTGCACACACTTATTCATCAAAGCACCACCCGGTGAGCAGGGTAGGGCCTACATCAACCGCAGGGGCATCCCTTCCATCAACTGACAGGTCATATGTGATGCCCAGGGCATTATACTGAATGTGTGTGCTGGCTGCCCTGGAAGCTATGACAATTCACACATATGGCAACTGACACAGCTGTACCACAGATTTGCCAATGTGGACATCCCCTACGGTCACCTAGTGGGGGATGCTGGGTACCCACTAGAGACGTGGCTGATGACACCCATCAGAAATGCACACACACCTGAACAACAACACCATAATGATGCACACGCACAGGCCAGACATATAATAGAGCATGTGTTTGGGATGCTTAGATCATGGTTCCATTGTCTGGACACATCCGGTGGAGCCCTGCAGTATTCACCAGCTACATGTACCCAAATAGTAATGGTATGTGCTATGCTACACAATATGATCATGCGGAAACAGTTGCAGCAGGAACAGCATAGGGCAGGGTTTCACAGCCCCCCACCAATGCCAAGGCCTGTACAGGTATAGAGTGACTCAGAGGAGGAACAACTTGAGCCTACCCCAGTAGGCAGAAGGGGGCATGCCCAGTATGCCCGGGCCTTGGCAAAGAGGCAACACATAGCATATGCACTAACACAGTAGGGAACCAGGGAATGATACCGCTCTCTGACTCACACAGACAATAAAAGGGATGCCAAACATGACACTACCTGTGCCCAACCATGTATAGGGAGTGTACTATGTGCATCCGACATAGGCAGCCCTCCAGCACCATCCTCAATTCCGGCACACCCTCAAGGTAAGTCAATCAACCTACCTATTGCCAAATGGAGTAGAATGTGTTTTTACCTGTAGCTATGGTATGGTTATGAACATGCAAGAGAATTGGGTGTCAGAATGTCAAGGCAGCAGAGAGTAGACATCCATAGTGGCAGCATGAGATCTGTAACACATACTGGAGTCGCCATAGTAGCCAGTAGTACACAGGGTGACAAACTCCACTGCAGAAAATGGCCTGAGCGGCAGGGATGTCCATGAGAGCCACACATGCCAGTCAGGAAGGATCACATACCCAACAACAGTCTGAGCCAGCAGGACAGGTGAAGACAAACACAAACAAATGCTGTACTATGGACTCTGAATGTGTCCTATGGTTAACCCCTCCCACAGGCCTACACAGACAGACCGCAGCAAGCCAGGCAGTCAGATGTAAGGTGTGAAGGCTAGGAAGTCAGTCACTAATATGTAGGTAAACAAACCTGGGATCTGTACTACACTGGTAAGCCCTAGCCAGAAGGATAGGTAAGACTACAGACTGAAATGGAGTACCTGACATACCAGTACAGTCCTAGTAAATGTGTACAAGTATAAGGTACACCCCCCATCCAATATACACTTAGAGTAACAGTCAGGTGTCCCCCCCACTCCTGTGTAGAACAGCAGAAACAGTCAGGTGTCCCCCCCTGCTATGCAGAAATGTAGCAACAGTCAAAGGCAAATGACCGATGGATACCCTGCAGACACAGCATGCTACCTGTTGGTGTACAACAAAAGGTCAGCACCACAGTACAAACACCCTGGACATGAGCCACACATGCAACACAGATGGCCATACTGGGCATGCTCACATACTTAGAGGAATGAAGGCAATGCCAGTCAACAACATACTGAGAGGTCATACTGGGCATGCTCACACACTTAAACACATGAAGGCCATGTCTGCAAACACCGGTGGACCAGACATATCTGGAAGTTGCAGTTCTCAGTGTGGACACATGTCAGTATGCACCACTCTTGCCTTGCACACACAGCGGATAGGAATACAGACATATATGTAAGGACAACACAGGTACATGGGCGTAGATGTGTGGAAGAGGGTGAATGTAACAAGGAGCCATGCAGGCCAGTCCCAACTTGCACACAGCCAAAGGGCCCCCAAAACATGAGGTGCGGATGTAACCCACTGCGGATACTAGCCACCAGTACCTGTCAGCATGACAGACTATGTGGTGTACGTGCCGGCTGTGCAACAAGACTGTACAAGGAAGCAGCTATCTAGTAGCTGTATACACGCACCTGTGACATATGACCCCGTGTGTGCCCGCATGTGGTATGTCAACCCCTACATGAATGGTGTATGGCCCATGCACACACTGCCCTCCCCATAGCAGTAGTATGACAAGCCTGCTGAGGTCATCTGATGTGAATTATACCTTCGGGGGAGCTATAGCTCAGTAATATGCATGGCGTGTCCCATAACTGCATACTGCTGTAGTGACAGAGTAGTTAGGTAGTATTACTAACTGCAGATCTGTCAACTGTGCGAGTGTATGTTTGCGTGCGTGCCTGTCTGTCTCTGACTGTGTAGAGTGAAATGCTTGTTAGGCTACTCACACTCCATACAATACATATATTCAACTTTGGCAAGGCTGCTGATGTCTCTCACCTAGAAGTACACCTCTGGGAAAGTGGAAGCTCAGTAATTGCTGTAGCATGTCCTGTAACTGTGTACTGCTGTAGTGTGATAAGCTAGTTAGGTAGGAGTTTGAATTCCAGCTCTGGCAACTGTGTGTGTGTGTCTGACACAACAGAGAGCAATGCTTTTTTAGGCAACTCACACTCCATACAATACAAATACTCTACTTTGGCAAGGCTGCTGATGTCACTCACCTAGAAGTACATTTCTGGGAAAATGATAGCCCACTAATTGCTGTAGTGCATCCTGTAACTGCATACTACTGTAATGTGATAAACTAGTTAAGTAGTTGTTCGAACCCCAGCCCTGGCAATTGTGTGTCTCTGACTGGGTAGAGGGCAATGCTTTTTATGCTACTCACACTTCATACAATACAAATACTCTACTTTGGCAAGGCTACTAATGTCACTTACCTAGAAGTACACCTCTGGAAAAGTGATAGCCCAGTAATCACTGTAGCGCTGTAACTGCATACTGCTGTAGTGTGATTTAGAATGGTGCTATTGTTCCATCTCCATCCATGCCAGTTCTGGATGTTTTGTGTGTGTCTCAGTGCCTGTGTATGGAGCAATGCATTATAGGCTATAAACTCGCAGTACATTACAAATGGCCTACTTTGGTAGTCCTGCTGATGTCATTAATTGTGACATACACCTTTGGGGAAAATGTACTTCAGTAATGTTTGTGGCTCGTAATATAACTGCGTAGTGCTGTAGTGTAGTAAACTAGTTAGGTAGGGGTTCTACTCTCAGACATGACAGGTGTGTGTGTGTGTGTGTGTGTGTGTGTGTGTGTGTGTGTGTGTTTGTAACTCGTATCCTGTGTAGAGGTGATTGTGAGTCTGTGACACCTGTGGGAAATAGGGATGGATTTTGCTAATTTCATTTACGGTGGCCCTACCATATATCACAATGTCAACCATACAGGGATAACAGATGTAAATAGCCGAGAGGCTGGTGTGCAAAGCCATATCCATACATGTGACATCAAGGCCTGCCAATCACAGTTAGCAACCCCATTGTGCCTTCACATGTGACTCACAATGGACATACCATGCCTGACAACATGGCCTGTATAGACAGATGACACTGACATCAGGAAATTCTGTTAGCTTGCTATCAATGTAGGTATAGGGTAAATCTGATGACCAGTACCACTCCCTGCCACATGTGGGCAAGACTGGCACATCTGATGATAAACTGTGTTCACAGCATAGGCCAGACACCTCGGGTACAGTTCCACATGTCCACTGTACATGCATGTGGGAGGTGTGGACATCCTAGACACCATCCAAGTCATGGACTAGAGAACACATACATGGCAAGTGATGCACAGCATTGGCCACAAACAATAGTCACCCAGGTGACTGGATGACAGACGCAATACCTGCTTGTGTGGGCAAATGCAGAAGCTACAGGCCTGCGCCACAATGCAGACCATTGTCATGTGGCCTGATGCCAAGGTATACCCATCGCCTACCCTTGTATAGCCTGCTGGCACTTTTGGCCACCACACACCCGTGCAGACATGCATCCATGCATGTCTAAACTGGCATCCTGTATGTTCGTGCGTGTGTTGTATGGTGCGTAAGTCCACATCCACATGCACTACTCCCTCCAGTGCACAGTGAAGCATGCCACCTTATGAGTGACACCCCCTCATACTCACTGCCCATACGACTTCCGTATCACCCATGTGGTGCATGTGTTCCCTGCACATTGATGTGTTGTGGCAATCTCACTAGTGACGAGTTGCACTCCTGGCCCTGCCAAGTGTGCTAATGTGTGTACGTCCCTATGTGAGTGTGCCTGTTCTGACACTGGCACATGTTCATGCAGACAGGCATGTGCACATCACCTACTGTATATCAATCGTATCCCTGTTGAAGATGTCACTCACCATCGCATATATATTCTGAGTGCTCCCCACCAGATAACCCATGTGGCGCATCCAATAACAGCATCGAACTGTGATAGCACTACATAGCTGTTGGGTGTTTGATACCCTGTGCTGGTAGGTGTGTGACACAAACATGCGTCAGTTTTACCCTCCCACCCCTCCCTGACATGTATTCACCTCTGTCGGCCTCCTCCTTGCTCTCTCTGGCAGATGTAGAGGCCCACACCAGCATTGCTTAGGCAGCAGCATGAGTATTTAATGTGATGCTCATGATCAGCTGATGGCATCTGCACAAATTGCAGCCCTTCTGTAGCCAATTGCATGTGGGACAGGTGTGGTAACATTCCCTTAGCCAATTGCATGGAAACACACTCCAATACCTGGGAACATCCTGGTGATGTTGGCCCTTGTCTATCACTGTGAGTAGGAGCTAGAACTGTCATTTGGCAAACAGCATTTCAGATGGGTTGGGGATTTACCTCTAAAAACATACACTGTGGAAAGAGGGCAACAAACAGGAAGGGAATGTGCCTGACCTGACTGCAAACTGTAAGTGCTGCTATACTGCATATGGAGGAATGTTGTGTTAACAGTGTTTGTCTGGATATGCCTGTCGTACATGTCGCAATACCTGCCATGTTAGTTTCATGTATATCAGGAATCCCTATCTGCAGGGTCATCTGCAGACTGGGCAGTGTTGTGCCTTTGGTTTCATGTGTTAGCCAATATGCATCTATCTGTGGAATGCAGAAGGTAGTGTGAGGATTGCAGTCTGTTGATGGTGAAGGCAGTGACAGTTACTGACTACATATCTCTCATTGGGCGTATGTTGCAACAAACCCCATTACAATGGTAGATTAATGATGGTATCACAGCAACATGTCTATACTGGCCCTGTGTATGTGCTGTCAGCCACACCTCTGTCAACCTTTGTACATATGTTGTGCATTAAGTGGTGCATATGTGCCGTACACCGTAAATAGTGTCATCATATCTGATAACACGCCAGTAATATATCAGAGTGCTACACATGTCATGTACAGTAGGGGTTACACTTAATGCCATAACCTGGAAATTCTGTGGATGTTTGTACAGTACTGAGGTCTGTGTAGTGATGGTGAATGTCGGCAGTGTGTGTATTGTTAATATGTACTATGGCCTGTGTACAGACTGTGGTAGATGTCATTGCTCTAGTTCCCCTTCTATCTGATGTTAATTGCTGTCCCACTGTATGGTACAGTTTTACCTTACATGCATGTAGGGCCATACACACACATGTCCCATACCACAGACAGCCATCAGACCAGACTGTGTAGCAGCCCAGTATATGTAGGGTCATTCTGTGAGTGGCACATATGAGGATGGTGTAGGACAGATATTCCATATACTGTACTATTATGCTAGCATACTATATTTGGCTGTGGCTGTGTTCACATTGGTTGTGGTTATGCACTGTCACACAGGTGTATCCTACCCTGTGCTGTGACATGGCTATCGAGCCTGCTTATATGCAGGTATTGTACCATGATAACCTTAGGATGTCTGTCAGTAGTCAATGGCACACATGTTATGAACAGATGTCACCTTCCATACATATCGTGTCTGTGACAACAATCCCAATGACAGTAGCAAATGTCTATTAATATACCAGTTATACATACCAGACATCCCCTTGCACTACTACATTAGGACTATAGGGGCTGGGGTAGGGCTACACTCCATGTCCAGGACATATGGTGGTCCAATATGGACATGTACTTATCCAGATAGCCATATATATATCTGAGTACACCGGTGTAGTACTTCCAATTACCACTGTCATGGCAACAACCCACTATGAATCCCTACATCATATGGGTGTATTCCCTGTACATTCCCTGTGTGATAGACATCCTTCCTGTGTGTGGTCATCAATGTTACAGACAGCAGGTAGCAATACCTGCACACTCAGGGCAGCCACATATATGTAGGAGGATCAGGACATAGAGACAGACTGTGTGTAGAGTGGTGTAATGCATTGCATAGTACTGGTGTTACAGTGTGTGTGTGTGTGTGTGTGTGTGTGTGTGTGTGTGTGTGTGTGTGTGTGTGTGTGTGTGTGTGTGTGTGTGTGTGTGTGTGTGAGTCTGTGTGTGTGTGAGAGTGTGTGTGTGTGTGTGTGTGTGTGTGTGTGTGTGTGTGTGTGTGTGTGTGTACATACTAGTTTACCTTGGATTGCAGTCTGTCTGCATAGCTCACTACTGTGTGCCTATCCTCTAACTGGACAGAGTTGTGCCTATCATGTGTTGTCTGTCCACCACAGAGGTCCTGTGTCCGATATCACACTGGCACTGTGTGTGTTGCATGCTAGCAGTACATGGTTATATCCATTTCTATCCCTAATGTCTTATTCCTGCATAAGAGTATGTTGCAACACATCCTGTAACACCAGCATGTTCCAGGGTGTGTAACTGCAATATTGCGAGTATGGCCCTGTGTTCCTGCCTTTGTCCTCCACATATATGGCAGCTTTTGTCCTGCGGTGTTACGGTTAGGGGTTGTTAGGTAATGTCCTATCATTAACTACTGCGAGCATTCCTACTATCATTCCAGTCATAGCGTGGACACCCACAAGATTTGTTGGTCAGAGACCATACATGTGACAGATACATTGACATTACCACAAGTAATGAATGTACCCCTAGGGCTGGACTACATGGTGTAATTGGAGGCTGCTGAACTACATCTGATGTTGTTGACTATTACGTATTGTGCAGGCAAATCCTTTCTCTACTGTTGTACGAATTGAAGGGCTTAGCCTGGAAACCATAATATGTTATATATCCGTACTGTCTGCATCTACTGTTTTTTGTGGGCCTTGCATCCATCACTGGTTATATACATCAAGATCCATGTGCTGTCAGTAATGGCATACATTATTGTATGGTACACAATTAAAGGTTGTCTGTGTATACATTCCTGTGTGTCGTGTCATGCCCTTTGAATTGTGAGTGGGTACATGTGCAATGTAAGTATCCCCTTTGTGGGGTTGGTTGTCACACCACACATGTCACAGGTACCAGTTACAGGGCTTGTGGCTGGTGATATACATTGCACCCAGTACGTCCACACTACTTCTACATATGCTATATATATATATATATATATATATATATATACATATATATATATATATATATATATATATATATATATATATATATATATATATATACCTGCACATGATTGTCAATGTATGGATTTGTGTGCATATCTGTAATATTGTAATGTGTAGCCCTTCAGCATAGTATATTCCCTGCGGTACAATGGTGTAGCTGCATAAGTTACGGATATTGGCCTGACATGTACAGGTGACATGGATTACTGTTGGTGCATTGTAGCTGTGTTGTGGTGGGTCCTGCTGTCAAGAACTGCATGTGCTGGATATTGGATTGCACAGCATATCTGTTAGGGCTGGGGGGTTACATAGCAGTAATTATCAGGTGTCCCTCAGTTGTCCCCCCATCCCCATTAACTGTGCTCATGGTCTGTTATGTAGTACAAAGTGGGCCAGGAGTCCATTCCCATGTGGAAATCATATACATATGTCTATCTGTATATATATATATATATATATATATATATATATATATATATATATATATATATCTGCATAAGTATATATGTTAAACCCCCATATATGGAGGGATAGAACTGGACATTGATATAGCTCTAGCTATGTATATGTATCCATATATACATCTGTGTATATATATATATATATATATATATATATATATATATATATATATATATATATATATATATATGGATATATACACTGAACATATTTATCTATGTACGATTGCTGTTATATAGTTATTTGTGAGTCATACATACACATATATGTACCTATAGCTGTCTATCTCTCTACATTTACAAATGTATTACTGTCCATATGTCCATGCATGTTCAGTCTATATGTGTGGCTTGTACCTCATTCTCTTGGCAATTGACATGGATGACCTTAGGACTGAGGTCAATCATTCCTGCCGACACGTATGTGTTTCAGACGTATCATCCCCATCTATATATGTGTTCTACTGCATATAGCTGTGTAACCTGCAACATTTTAAGTGTATTAGAGCGAGATTTGACAGATATCCCTATATGTACCCACATCATGGTGCACTATGTTCGGGATTCATGCATTAAGAGGTTGTGTGGTGTGTTATTACTACATTTATTGTGCTATTGACTGATTGAGCTGGATGATATATATGTAAAATTAGTGGTTATGTACATCTGCCATGGTTTAATGGTAAATCACGTAGTGTATGATGTGCAGCGTCCCAGGTGTGGGCCTTCCAGAGGCTGTATATTGTGTTTCAGGGCAGAACACTGGCTGTCAGATACAGAGTGAGTTAGGGACATTTGAGCGGTTGTACGCTGATGTGCATGGGTTTGCTCAGAGCTAAACAATGCTTACCTCGGGTTGCATTTCCTTACACTCAGCTAGCATCTACTTAGCTCAATCAATGTAGGCAATGCTTACCCCCGCACAATTACACATACACACACTTACAACTGCTTATCCATGTGTACTACTGCTGTTTATGCACTTACACATGCTTACTAGTGCCTTAGTCATTAAGACACTTCACATGTGCTTTTAAGGCAGTACTCCTGAGCAAATATAAATGTTACTTAGTAGGTTATACAGCACAATGATGTTAACATATGGATATCTCTTGGAAAATAGGATGGGCTGCAGTGGGACTCGACCCAGGAATGCTTGCACGTTAGGCGGATGCTCTGGCCACTACACTATTGCTGTTTTGCTTTGTTTGCATATGTCTACCATAATGACATACCCATGTTCTCTTCCCCCAGCCCCCGAGCTCCACATACACAGCATCCATCCATTCCCCGATTGCTAGCCCTGCCATGCCACACCTCCACACATTTCCCTCTCTGCACGTCTTGGTACACCTCCAGTATACTGTCCCCACCAAAACATCTGTAGTCTGTTCATCCATTTAGTCCACATATGTACGAGCCTTCCCTTGATCCTCCTCCAATAGTGGTGGTGACATTGATGTGACCCACAACTGTTAGTTCATCCCGCCAGGGATGGACCTGTTGTTGTGTCAAGAGTAGACCTAGCTGGTCTACAGTGTTTCTCCCACTGGTAGCATCCTGCCATGGTACTGTGTAGCAGCGGTTTGCTTACACACCTGGCCAGCCTCATCTCCCATTTCCATGGAACCAACGCCCCAGGTGTGACATACTGTGCATGAAGCACGCTCACATGCCCCGTGGTGTGCACCGTATATCATTATTCCCTTCGGTATTATGCAGGACTACTGTTCTCACAGTATGATTGGACAGGCACTGTTCTGTGCTGTGCATAGACTGCTCATAATACTGTGGTTGAGCAGTGGACACATCTGTTCTGGTATTCATCTACACACTTATATACTTTCCTATACTGTTGGATGCCTGTGCTGGATGATGTGTTTGTGATCACAGCAGCTGAATGTGTACCCACCATGGCTTAGTGGAACTCATGTTGACTATAGTGTGCAGGGTTGGGGATTTGCAACCTCGCAGTGCTGATTATTTTGTTAATGGCCACAACAACAGCTGTTGGCTACAGAGTGACCTAGGCAGTGTAGAACATTTGTAGGCAGGTATGCACTGGTTTTCCCGAAGCACAGCATTACTGACCTCTGGTTGTGACATCTTGCACTGAGTTAGCCTCTACATTACTTCACCAGTGTGGTACTCACATACCGGAGGCCAAACAGGCTTATACCCTCTTTATCCTGCATACACACTTGCAACATCGTGCATTTTGTTCACATCTGTCAACCGGGACAATCGGACTGTATGCTTGTCCATTGTCAGCGGTGGCCTGGGGTGTAGAGCTCCACATTGACCCCAGCTGCTTATTCCAATTAATTACTTAATTATTAAATACTGGGGTGTTCACATTCATAGAGAGTAACAGACATAATATTGCTACATCCCCCATTCATCATGCTTAGTTTACATTAAGATGTCAGTATTATCCATGGTTAGGTCAGGTTTACATGTCAGGTATGACTGCTGACAAAGGTCAGTTTAAAGTGAGGTTGGATTACTGTTTCACAGGTCTAGATAGGTTACATACAGGTATTCGGGGTAGGTGTAGTTATTCCATACCTGTGTGGTACAGTAGAGGGGAATAGCTAAGGAGTAGGTAGGTAGGTAGTGGGGGTGACATTGTAACTGTATAGTAGCCTGTAGGTATAATTGGATGGGAAGCAATAGGGAAAGTTTTCCAGATGTTGGGATTTGTATGCGAGGCAGGACAAGAGATGTTGGTATCACTAGTTGATGTAGTGGCATGGTGAGGGAAGGGTTTCACAAGGTGGTGAGCCTGTGCTGCTCCAGGTGTGCGTATGGTGTTCCTTCCATGTGTTAGTTACATGTGTCCTGTGGGACAGCTGTGATACTATATGTAGGTTGGGGTTCCAGATACTGGCAATATAGTGGGGTAAGAGGGTGTTGCCTATGTGTAACCATAGACATTAATAGAAATGGAACCTGGGCTGATAGGTATGTGGTGTGCATGGGGGACAAAGGGGGGTGTTAGTAGGGGAATTATCCAGGGATGTGCAGGATGGCTGCAGGGAAGGTCCACAGCTGGTCATGTTGTCTATGACAATAGCTGTGCATATGCACTGCATTTGGTGTTTGCGTTGGACACTCACACCCCTGGGTGGGGGTGAGGACTATAATAATACCTTGTGATGCCTATTACATCGGCTTATATGCCTACAGTGGGGTGTTGCAACCATGTATTTGTAGGTGTTGTGTAGTGGGTTTTGCAACAGCACATATGGTTATATCATACTTTGCCATGTAAACTGGACTGTGCTGTGGTGGGACCCATATCAGGAATGGCTGCCCATTAGGTGAAAGCATGCCTGTCGACTGTAAAGAATCCACAGCCTCTCCAGTGTTTGCTTCATAATATTGGTGTGTTCCTCTTACAATCTGCACCTGTCTGGCAAATACTTGGGATCTGACATCATTAAATACAGGCAAGTATTTGGGTTTAAGACTCCACATCCTTCAGATGAGTCATGCTAAAGTATAACCTATTATTCTATCAGCTTTCTAAGATTGTAAGTGGAATATGTGCTTTCTGTCCCTATTTCACCCCCAACAGTTTTGGTTCTGTCCAGTGCTTTTGTTCTTAGAGGTTGAGAGGTATAGGCGGAA
>NC_056727.1:1034655018-1034665018 GCF_019279795.1 Protopterus annectens | reverse complement strand
ACCACAATAACAATTATTAAAAACAAAACACATCCCCATTCCACAAACCACACACACAACACAAGCACACCAAAATCCATAAGCCCACACTAAACCTTACCCTAACCCTAAGGTCCGTCACTATCACACTTACCTACCCGCTCCCTAACCCTAACTCACTTAACCCCCTATCGCTCCTAACCCTAACTCACTTAACCCACCCTATCGCTCCCTAACCCTAACTCACTTAACCCACCTATCGCTCCCTAACCCTAACTCACTTAACCCACCCTATCGCTCCTAACCCTAACTCACTTAACCCACCCTATCCCCACAGACCGTCAATCTCCACACTTACCTGCTCGCACCCTAACGTCCGTCACTACCGATACTCACACAGCCTTTCCCCATGTCGGCATCCTCGGCGTTGGTGTTGTCATCCGTCGTGTCGGTCTTCTGCATTGTCGATGTTCTGCCACTCGATTCAAGGCCGGTCTTCTTCGTTGATCTTCTGGAGCTCCGAATTTCGCTGTCGGTCTTCTGCGCTGTCGACGAAGTCAGGTAGAACCATATATATATATATATATATATATATATATATATATACATATATATATATATATATATATATATATATATATATATAATATCTAATGACATATGGATGTATGGGTGTCTGCATATGTATATATCTACATGTGGGTATTTATATGTATTCTGTCTCTATATGTCTACATTTGTACTATGGAGAGGGAGAGGTATATCTGCATGTAGCTATGGGTAGATATACACACACATACCTCTACATATATACATCTACATCTGGTTATTCCGTTTTTTGCCATGTAAATTAGACTTTGCTGCAGTGGGACTCGTAGCAGGTGTGGCTGCTCGTTGGGTGGTGCCTCTGCCCAAGGAACACTTTTGCTTACATCCCTGGGGCTGTCCGATTAGACCCTCTGCAGCCAACACCTGCACACTTGGACCTCTAACTAGCTACTCATAGTTCCCCCATCCGCACCTCCTCTACAGCACTCATTCTTACTCTGGGTGCAGTTGGGTCTGAGAACACCACTACACGCTGCCCACTCTCCACTTCACGGGACCCATTTCATACGTTGTATCGACCCATTGGTCATCAGGCATTCCCACCCTTGTATTCCGGTATGTACACACCCCTCCTTGAAAGGTCATTGCACTGGCTTCCTCCCATATTATGACAATTTTTGGGGTGTCCCACAAGGGACGT
This sequence comes from Protopterus annectens, assembly GCF_019279795.1. Classification (NCBI taxonomy): domain Eukaryota; kingdom Metazoa; phylum Chordata; order Ceratodontiformes; family Protopteridae; genus Protopterus; species Protopterus annectens. The sequence continues at coordinate 1,034,663,790 of NC_056727.1, read as the reverse complement.
TCAAGTCTGTGTTCCAAGATTAGATTTCATGGGTCCACTGTGCCCCCCCCCCGTTTGTATCCTGCTTGTGATCTGGGGAGCATTGGACTATTTACATTGTTTGTGGGTTTGTGTGTATGTTTCCTCTGTCCGACTGGTGGGTGAGGTTATGCTACGTGTTACATGTTTCTTGCTTGGGCCCCTCACTTCCATTGGCATAGCCTGTGAACATATGTCATTCTTGTGTGCTGTTTCCTATCATAGCTATATATCTGTGTATATCGAGGCACACACCGATATATATATATATATATATATATATATATATATATATATATATATATATATATATACACACACAGAGAGAGATATGTATATAGATATATCTATATATATATATATATATATATATATATATATATATATATATATATATATATATACTTACATATATGTATATATCTGCTTATATACATATTGCTGTATATATATCTAAAACCATGTGGATGTATGGGATGTGTGGCCTTACTCTCTCTTACTAGTGCTGACATATGCTTACTACTGCTTCTTGCTGCTTAACCTAATTAATGCTTTATGCATAATGATACTGACACCTCACATGTGCATTTCCTGCAGTACTCTAGGTCATATATGTGTATATGTATATATATATATATATATATATATATATATATATATATATATATATATATATATATATATGTTCTTTCTTGGCAGCAGTACTCCAGGTCATATATATATGTTATTCCATGGGTTATGCAACATACATATTACTCATTACGTGCTTTGCCATGGGAAATGGTATGTCTCAGTTACCTTCCTGCCCCCCCCTTTCTCACTTACATCCATGGGGCAGTCCCATTAGAATGGGTCCTTCCAACCCCTGCATGCCTCAGCCCATAATGTCTTACCCATCATTCCCTCCACCCCTCCCCTCCTCCATATCAATCATCCTTCCTACAGGTTCCATCCGAATCTCACCACACCACTACACATTACCCACTCTCCACTTCTCGCTACCCATCATGTAAGTTGTCTCACCCTGTGGATCTTCAGGGTTCCCACACATTCAGTCTGCAAACATACATATCCTTCTTTGCTTACCTGTAAGGCATGGTATGTTACCCCTAGGTTTCTGTTTAGCAGTATGTTTGGGGTCATCCCGCTAGGGATGGACGTGCGTTTGTTTAGGATTTGACATTGCAGGTTGACACTGTTTCTCCCACTGGTAGTATCCTGCCAGTAGCCTGGATAGCAATGCTGTGCAATGCTTAGCAGTGCTTAATATTTGATTTAAATGGTATTTGCCTTTTGGCATTGATGTCTTCCTCATTACATGTTATATATGTGTCTTGTATCCTTGATTCATGTGTACGTATGCTGTGTGCGTTCCTGGGAACTTCAACACTTTATTGCAGTAACTCCTCACATCTAGTCTTACTGCAGTACTCCAGTTCACATATTTATGTTATGTAGCAGGTTATACTACTTCACACTGTACATAGATTCGGTTCACATGTTTGCTTTGATTTCCTTTGGTGAGAATTAATTTGCTGATACCTCATGCATATCTATAGCTATGATGGGTTAGTGGTTAACTACTGTGACTATAGTGTACAGGGTCCTGAGTTTGAGCCTTGCAGAAGCAGTTTATCTTGTTGCTGGGCAGAACATGGGCAGTTGGATCCAGAGTGATTAAGGCACTTTAAAGCGGCTGTAAGTGGGTTTGTGTGAGTTTGCATGATGGTAAGCACTGTTAACCTCCGGTTACAGTTTCTTACACTCAGTTAGCATCCACTTTTCTTAATCTGTGTAGGCAATGCTTACCCCCATGCAAACGCACTAAGACACGCTTACCGCTGCTTATTTGTGCTTAGAACTGCTTACTAATGCCTTATTCATTATACACTGACACTTCACATGTGCATTTCATGCAGTACTCCAGTTAACATTTAAATGTTATTATGTAGGTTATATGGCAAAACGATGTAAAATTATGTTCATATACATATTTCCCATGGAAAATAATCTGTGATGCAGTGGGACTTGAACCGGGCATGCCTATTCATTAGGCAGATGCTTTAACCACTCCACTATTGCTGTGCTGTTTCATTTGCATATATATTCCTTGTTATCCTCTTCAGCCTTTTCAGCTGCTTTAACCGTAGCTAAGCGATGGGCAAACCCACGCACTTAGTGTTAGCTGTACTCAGGGTTTTAAAAAAAATTAATACAAGGGTTTCTTCATTTTATTTCAATGTACTGTTGCTGTTGAACACATGGAGAGTGTTGGTGGAGATATGCGGACACCTATGAGCAGTTTCACTCATTTATTTACACTTTCTTCTGTTGTACTTTGCAGGGGCATGTTTATTCTGAGAGCTCTGCTCTCAAACACGCCCCATGCACTCGTCCACACTCAGTGTAGGATTTGGAGCTCAGGCAGCATGCCTTCATTATTATACATGACACGCTGCCATCCTCCTCTTAAACTGCCGTTTATGTGCAGGTCTAGTTTAATCCAGCACGGCAGATTAGTAAATCCGGGGATGTATGTTTTTTCATATTTTTTCCCCTAACAGATTTGTTTGTTTTTCAATTGAATTGTACAGGTTATAGGTCACATTAAAGATGGGAAAAGTTTTGAAATGATTTATTGTGGTTTCATTTTTTATATCACAAAAACTGTCATTTTAACAGAGGTGTGTACACTTCTTATATCCACCGTGTATATATATATATATATATATATATATATATATATATATATATATATATATATATATATATATTACTTCCTCCACATGTACCCATGTCATGTGACCAATTTAACTTATGATTTTTTTCTACTAGCATGTATATATAGATGTCTTATTGTTTTGTTATCTTTATAATGTAGTACTTCTATCTAATTGTAGTGTGTTACTTTTCTTATTATTGGGAGCTTTTCTCCCCGGGCCTCTACTGAAAAAGGATATGTATCCAGCTAGACTAGCCCAGTCAACAAATGTAAAATAAAATAAATATATATATATATATATATATATATATATATATATATATATTAGAGAGAGAGAGAAAGAAAGATAAAATATCAGTTTAGTCTTTTGAATGTTGATTTCATCTATAGACCGAACTGTTATGTTACATCGAGCATTATGTCAGGTGTAGTGTTTACAAAATTCGATAATGTTGAACTGTTAGTGCTGTATATGGGATATGATTTGAATTAAGGTAAATGGGTTTGCATCTTAATGCTGGAAATTTTGGATATACTGAAAGTTGTGGCATTAGAGGTGGCAGGATGTGTGAATATTGAGGGTTTTGAGTTAGAGTAAGGGCTAGTTTAGGGAATAGTTTTACTTTTCATTTCTCTGATTCCACTATAAATTGGTTTATCAGTTACTTATCTAATATAGCTCAGTGTCTCAGAAAAAAATCCACACTCACATTTTACTTGCCTTTGTGAATTGCAGCACTACTAGGCTCCATCCTTGGTCCCTGACTATTCATCATCCTTATAAACAGCCTACATACTGCATCTGACAAGGCAATTATTCAGATGGTGCAAAACTCTTCTGCTCTGTCTCAACCTTCCTTGAGCTACAGTAAATCACCCAACAGTCAACTGGTCCAGCATGTTCCTTATCTCCATGCCAGTGGCATGATTATACTTGCTTACTCAACATATTTATTTTTTTGTGGCTATGTAGAAATGTTCACTAAATGTAGTCCATTTCCAGCTAAGTTAAGTGAGATGTATTTCAACAGTCAAACTGCTAAGTGGTATAAATGTGTCTCACAAAAAAATTATACACATGTGGCTCCGTAAGTACATCACAAATAAATTATCTGTAGAGTTTGCATATTAATATATAGTAAGTACCCATATATTTGGATAAGGGATGAAATTACACATAAAACAAACTCTTTACATATTCATTTACACCAGCATAGCAACTCAAGGTCATTGTATTTGCATCTTCTCATTACTCACTCCATCCTCAACAAGCCCACCTCATGCTCAGCCATCTCATCACTTATCACCTTCTATACTCCTTATCACTCACACTGGAGCTCAGACCAGCTTCTGCAGCAAATCCACAAGCCGAAAAATAAAATTGGTCAACATCGATTCAGCTACTCTCTTGCCTTAGCATGGAACAAAGTTCTGCTGTCCTTCAGAACAATATCCAATACCCTTAACTTCAAAAAAAGCCTTAAAGGATTTCCTTCTTAACTCCTGGCTCTGCTCGTGCCAAAGCCCTACCTAACTCTCTGACTGTGATGCTCCCCTATTCCTTTGCCTATCCACTTTAAATTGTTCCATGAATTTCTAGCAGACGTTTCTGAGGGCCTGTGTATTCTACATATGTACTGACTTAGAATATTCTATGTGTTTTATATTCATCATATATTTTTTTACTCCAAAGCATTTTGACTTGTTTTACCTAGTAATATACTCTTAGATTTATAAGTTTGCTATATTAACCACCATATGTCTTCTTTTACCATTTACTTCACTGACTGCTGATTGATTTATTTATTCCTGTGCTGTATTTGAGATTTTTAATGGTATTTACTGTTACCTGTGTATGAGAGACTGCCATGTTACCTCTGTATTAGTGACCGCCTTATTTTTTAAAGCTTACTTAACTTTTGTATTTACTGTTATTTCTGCTTTATAAATGTACTGTTTGGAGCATTTCTCCCCAGGCCTCCACTGAAAATGGACTTATGCTCAGTCAGACTTACCCAGTCAATAAATGTCAAAACAAGAAAAAAAACAGTTTCACAGAAGAATGTAGAGTTTAGTAATGCGATACTCAGGAGCTTAAAGGATACTTCAAATTATGCAAATCAATTACTAAATGTTTTACTTCACTTTGTATAACTGACCATTGATTTGTATACCAATAATTTGTCTATAAGACTGGGAAGAGTGACAATTTGGTTGCTAATTATTTAAATCAAATACAATACCAATGTATGGGACCCTAAAAGGAGCTAAGTTTTAGTACTTGAGCAATGTGTGCTTGGGTTTGTGGATATTTTAACATATGCCCCGGGATTCATGAAGCTCTGCGCAATGCCAGCGTTAGGCTTGCACTGACCATGCAGCATGCAGATGGTGCAGTAGCGCCATATGCATATTAATGAAGTCACGCTGCTGCTACATCCACGTGCATAGGAAACGTGCGCGAGTGCATGGGGCGTGTCGAAGTGCCGCACGGAGGCGTGGACATGGCTGTTTAAGTGCAACCTAAAATGCTGAATATTACAGCCTGCCTCCAATAGTAATCACACCTGTCAGTGTCCGTGGATACTGAAACGTATGCAAAGCATGCAAGACAGCTCTTGTGAATACAAAAATAAGAAGCAAACACAAATGCACGTAGCCGAATATTGAGTCCCCATCCCTCGAACAAATGACATTTAAAACCCCGTGCCCGTATTCTAATGCTGTGTTGATAGTTATACCAAGTGGAAGCAAAACGCATTGTGTTAGCGCGCCGCCAATTGCTAAGTCTAGCCCAATGGTCAGGGTTACGACCTGTCCCACATTGTAAGGGACAGTACCCATCTGGGCAGTTGTGTCCATACCTAAAACCATTATAAATGAAAAAATATCCTGCGACCGTATGACATAATTATGTCCCACATCTCATGTAATAGTCACATACAATAGTTATTTCCATATGTGACATACCTACATGTTAAAAGAAATAGAATAAGCAAGTAAACGAAACAGAAGAAGCATCTAAACTGCTACAACAATAAGCTTACATTTAGGCATAAAACAAAAGTACTATCTGTTGTACTGACTGTGGTTATGTGTTGGCCTATAAAATCTGATGTGTGTCCAGAATATATCCCAACCTGGCCATATGAAAAGGTGGCAACCCTATCAATGGTCAGAATATTCGGCCAAAATCTGCCCATTTGTGGTCCAAGCTGTCCTTGTCAGGATGGGTCAAAGAAGAACGGCTATTAGCTGGGTCTACCTACCATGTCATGAAAGATAAGTATTTGCATGTACCTATGTGCGTGATGTACAGCATGTGGAAGGCGAAAAATGCTAGGGTAGTCCTCACAACCATACAGGTACCAGAGATATTTAGTGTATGCAACATGTTCCCTTGACCGTGCCATGGGCCATCAACCAGAGAAGGGATGGATGGAGTGTGTGGAATATGGGTGGGGGGGGATGAGTAATGTAATAATCCGCAAAGGGGAGAATGTGTTGGATGCACAGTAGGTGAACTGGAGGTGTATGAGGGAGCAGTGGGTGAATCAGAAAGAAACACAAAGAACAAACATACACATCCGCAATACAACCTGACAGGCCATACTGTAGAACACAATAACACAAGCATATGAATATTAAAATGTGTGATACACATGTACAGAAACGTCACTGGCACATACCCACATAATGGTCTGGATGGAACTGAGCCATCCAATTACAACACACCTGGATGCATAATTGAATACCCATTATCCCCTCTACAGCACACAACCCCCCCATTCCTGAACGTCCACCAAATCCAGCCATACTTGGGCTGCTAGCTTGGCGCAGCCATATCTGCACATAGTGACCACTACTCATATCTAGTAGGCAGTGTCACCCTAGGCAGTGTCAGAATTGTAAACTATGTATCTCTTGCATGTAAAACCCTACCACGTTTTCGTAAATCAAAAAAAATCGAAGATTATTGTCTTGCTCAATTTTTGGATATCCCTCATTGGATAAGTATCCTGTGTAAACATCAGACTTGGTATCATGACACAATGTCCAGCCCTGTAGACATCTGGACACAAGTTGTATGTGCAGTAGTGGTTCACAGGACTGCAGAGCCTACAGCCAGTCATGCAGAACCTACTGCCCGGGATTAAGCACCTGACCGTGATGCACGGCTCCCCATATGAATTATTGAGAAAATATACTTTACACATTCGCATAGTGGCAGTTGAATATAGGGTAATTAAAGTGCTGACGTAAGCAGGGTACCTCATGTCCCACTTTGTGAGAGACAGTCCCTGTTTGGGTAGGTGTGTCCTGACCAAGAATGATACAATGGCAAATGTCCCGTGATTGTAGAAAATAACTATGTACATATTTCATGTAACAATTGCCTAAAACAGTTATTTCTGTATGTAAAATATGTAAATCTTACAAGAAACAGAATAAGCAATTAAAGTGCTTCAAGAATAAGCTCTCATCTAGGAAAATAAAGTTCTAAACCCTGTACTGACCATGGGTATGTGTTGGCCTGAAAAATCTGTTGTGTCTGAATATATCCCATCCTGGCCATATGAAAATGTGGCAACCCTACCAATGGTCAGAGCATTCACACAATAACTGGCCAGCCTCTTAATCCCCCCTAAAACCAGTGACCTTCGGAAGAAAGGTGTTGAATGACTCTTGAATGATAAATGACAATAATTAAGAGTAATAGATGCTTTTAACTTCAGAAAATAAGTATTAATACATATGCTCTGAATCTGTCAACATGTTCCAAGTTAATAGTACTAATATTGTAAAAGTGTCCATGATTGTCCCTGACTTGTCCCTGCCTTGTCCCTGTTGAAATTAGTCCTTGAGTGGTTGAGAGGTCCATACACATATGTACACCAACCAACTGTCACATTTGTTGCCAGCACTGTCGAATACCTGTAGTGAAGTCATATATCTTAACTGCCATCCATGTGGAATGTACCACAGATAATGCAGTGGTCAAACCGGTGACTAATGTGTGTCTGCTTCTGGATCCAAGCCATGTAAGGGCCGCTAATTGTATGTGATGGCCAGAATAATATCCATCGGATATAGGGAGGTAAAGGCATTGGGGATGCGCGGTGGACATTTAACTGTATGGGAAATGTAAATAGGTATCTAGGTGTATATGTATGTGTATGTACAGACATATATATATATATATATATATATATATATATATATATATATATATATATATATATAAATATATATATATATATATATATATGAATGAATGAACATGGTCACAATAAAGCATTCGTAACGAATGTGAAGGGAAACACCAGTGGAACCCCCCCCACACCCCACCCCATATTATGTAGTGCCGACATAATAATCTGGTCAGAGGTGTCCAAACCTCTGCGTCTGTAAACACAGGTAGAATGTTAACATTGGAACTAACTCTGTCCACGTGCTAATTCTGTCTTTCAAAAGGGTACAGGGCATTTCCGGTCTCCAGTCGGACAAACCTAAACCCAAATGACCTCATGAACACTCTGACAATCAAACACACGTATGTGCCAGGACTATAAGTGTTGGAGTTCTGAATATCCTTGAAGTGAGTAAACATGCAGCATTGGTCCAGAGCAGTAGGGAATAGGGAATGGCGCATGTGTAGTACTGTGCTTTTCCCAGCAGAAGAATGGATGCCTGCTGTGTAAGTGAAACATTGAGGCATATGTTAGGGTACCTATGAACCATGGGTAAACATATAAATGAAGCAGAACACCAATAGTGCAGTGGTTAGAACATCCGCCTAATGTAAAGGCATTCCCGGTTCAAGTATGACTATAGCACATATCATTTTCTTGTGGAATGAATTTCTCTGTGCTGTAAAGCCAACATTTAAACATGTAAAGGTGAATGTGTGTTTTGCATGGGGCCATTAACCGGATTCCTTCAATCAAAGTGGCACTGTCATAATGAATAAGGCACAGGTAAGCACAAAGAAGTGGCAGTAAACACATGTAACTCACAGTAAGCATATGAGA
>NC_056727.1:1034450018-1034650018 GCF_019279795.1 Protopterus annectens | reverse complement strand
ACACATGCGCCTAAGGAGGGACAGTCCCACGCAAAGTGGGACAGGTGTTAATCCTAAAGTCTCACTTTGGCCAATTTAAAAGGTGAAAAACCTACAATAGGTATGCGGTAGCATGACCCGGCAGATGGATATGGTTCCCAAAACACATTTACTTGTCTGCATTGCAGAGTATCAGTTCCCATGTATCAGCCAGATGGGAGCAGATTGTATGAGGAACATGCATATAATATGATTAACTCACTGGACAGGCCACCGATTCCGTACAGTTGAACGCCATGCCATCGCCTAATGGTCAGCCAGACCCGATACTGTAATCATGTAGTCCAATGTAATAGGCATCACAAGGGATTGCTCCCACTCAGCGTGAATGTTGGTGCATGTGCAAGTGAGGGAGCGAGCGGGTGTAAGCGTGTTCGGCTACCAGCATGTGAGAATTGCACTGTTAATGAAATGTGGAGTATAAACAAGTATAAGAAGCTGTAACCACAGGTCAGCAGTGCTTAATACCCTGCAAACCCATGCAAACTGCTCCCAACTGCTGCAATATGCCTTACTCACTCCGTATCCAATGGCCTTTTTCTGGCCGCAAACAAAGAACCGTCCTTTGCAAGTGTTGGTAGCAACACCCTGCGCCCACAGCTAATGTGAATTACCAATTCACCATAGCAAATATACAGATAATAGACAGTACCACACACATACAATACAGCACAGGCATCCAACAGTATAGCAATGTACCAGCAGATATGTCGGGACCACTGGTGTTTGCAGACCTGGCCATCTTGTGTTTAAGTGTGTGAGCATGCCCAGTATGACCATTACGCATGTTGTCAACTGACATTACTGTCATACCTTCATGTGTTTGGGCATGCCCAGTATGGTCAACTGGATCGCATGTGTTACATGACCAGGTAGTCAGTACTGTGGTGCCAACCTCTGCATTGTACACTGACAGGGGGCATGCTGTGTCTGCAGGGTATCCATTGGTCATGTGGCATTGACTGTTGCTACATTTCTGTACAGTGTGGGGGGACATCCAACTGTATCCACATTCCTACACAGCACTGGGGGGGGTGCACATGACTGTTACATGTGTATGTTGGAAGGGGGGCACAGCTGACAGTTGTACACTTTTGCTACTACTGTACTGGTATGTCAGGTACTCCATTTCAATGTGTGGACCTACCTAATGTGCTGGCTAGAGGCATACCAGTGTTTTCCAGATGTTAGGCTTAATTACCAACATATTAGTTTCAGACGTCTTAGCCTTCACAACCTATATCCAGCTGCCTGGCCTGCGGTAGTCTGTCTGTGTGTGTCTGGGGGGGGGGGTCATCCATTGGGCATATTCAGAGGCCATTGTACAGCATTTGCCTGTGTTGGTCTACACCTGTCCAGCTGGTTGAGACTTGTGTGGGCTATATGGACACACATGATGTTCAGCCCATTACCTGCAGTGGGTTAGGACACCCTGTGTACTACTGGCTACTACTGTGACCCCGGTATGTGCTAGAGATGTCATGGTGCCACTATGGACGTGTACTGTCCGCTGCCCTAGCATTCGGCCACCAAATTCCCTTGCAAGCTCACATCCATACCATAGCTACAGGTAAAAACACATTCTAATACAACTGCAATTGGTAGGTTGATTGACTTACCTTGAGGGTGTACCAGACTAGAGGATGGTGCTGGAGGGCTGCCTATGTCGGATGCACACAGTGCACTTACTATACATGGCTGAGCACAAGTAGTGTCATGTTTGGCATCCCTTTTGCTGTCTGCACGAGTCAGACAGGGTGACATTCCCTGGGTACCTACTGTGTCAGTGCATATGCTATGCATTGCCTCTTTGCCAAGGCCAGGTCATACTGGGCATGCCTTCTTGTGCTTACTGGGACCGGCTCAGGTAGTTCCTCCTCCAAGTCACTCTGTGCCTGTACAGGCCTTGGCATTGGTGGGGGGCTGTGTGGCCCTGCCCAATGCTGTTCCTGCTGCAGCTGTTTCCACAGGATCATATTGTGCAGCATAGCACATACCATAACAATTTGGGTGCGTGTAGTTGGTGAATACTGCAAAGCTCCACCGGATGTGTCCAGAGACTGGAACTGTGACCTGAGCATCCCAAACACATGCTCAATTATATGTCTTGCCTGTGCGTGTGCCTCATTATGGCATAGTTGTTCAGGTGTGTGTGCATTTCTGATGGGTGCCATCAGCCATGGCTCCAATGGGTATCCAGCATCCCCCACTATGTGACCGTAGGGGATGTCCATATTGGCAAAGTTGTGGTACAGCTACGTCAGATGCCATATATCAGAATCGTCATAGCTTCCAGGGCAGCCAGCACACACATTCAGTATAATGCCCTTGGCATCGCATGTGACCTGGCAGTTGATGGAGGGGATGCCCCTGCGGTTAATGTAGGCCCTACTCCACTCACTGGGTGGTGCTTTGATGCATATGTGCATGCAGGCTATAGCACTCACTACCCCAAGGTAGTCTGCCATTTGGTGGAAGAGATGGATATTTCTGGTCAACACCTCACGTGTGTTGAAGAAATATACGTGCTCACTGGCATGTGGTGACATGGCATCCAGAAAATGGTGGAATACTCTGTATGCAGATGCCTGTGAGATCCCCATGATATCCCCAGTTGTGCTTTGGGAGGTACCTGTGGCTAGTATACCTAGCCCTACACATACCTTGGTATCCACTGGGATGGGTTTCCCTCAGCCTGTTCAATGTGTCAGGTGTGGTTGGCATAGTGCAACAATCTGCTGTAGGAGGTCTCTGTCCACCCCATAGCACTCTACTATCTCCAGCTCATGTAGCCCCTGGTAGGTTACCCTGGGTCTGTACAGTCTTCTCTGTCTCCTCACTGAGGGTTGTTCGGCAGCATTCACATCCTCACCACCCTCAGCCTCCTGCACATGTTGGCCTATGTTGCCTGCTACAGCCCTTCTCATTTTGTTGGATTGTTTTGTAAAATTTCCCCGCATGTATACACTGGTGATGTAGAGTGGGAAAACACCCATGTGTATGGTGCTTGTTCACTTTATTGTAGTGTTCCGTGCTGGGCTGGGCCTGTAATCTGCTGATTGTGATACTTATCATCTGTTTGCCCAGCTTGTTCACCTTGACTACTCTCCTACTGATGTTGTCCCTCCCAATTGCACTAGGCAGGTATAGACACACCCCTAGCTTAGGCATGCTAAGGCAGGAGCAATCCTGAGACACAGGGCTCCAATGTACTTACAGTATGCCTGACACCCCCCCATGCTTTCACCTATATTCAAGTCTTGCACCTGGCTATCTATACACATACACTCTTGGGATCTGCATCACACCCTGGGGATAAACGGGATTCACTATTTTCCACCTCGTTTGCATAGTATTTTCTTTTAATGCATAGTTACATGACCCATACTGAGCCTCCAAAATAATAACCACTGCTTACTGTGGCGCAGATCCACACACAACTGGTTAAAAGCACCTTACTATCACCGTATTCGATGTCCCTTGTTCTTCCCAGCAACAAGATAACTGGTCTCTATATGAATCGAACCCAGGACCCTAAACATCACAGATGATGTGCTTTACCACTAAGCCATGGCAGATATAGGTACATCTGAGTTGATCACTTACAGATCATCCAGCACAGGCATTCAACAGTATAGGACATGTATTCCATCATGTAGATTTATGTGTGCTAATGTCTATATATATATATATATATATATATATATATCCACGCATATACAGATACACACACATACGTAAATATAGAATATATATCACAACAGTGGACTAAGTGACAGCAAAGCATTAGACAAGAATGAAAGGGAAACCACATGCGCCTCCTGCATTATGTACTGGTGTTACTATCAAGGCAAGTGTGTTTCGTTGCGTCACATGGGTCAGAATGTATTAAGGGTAAGATTAGGGCTGCTGACATTTACTCACAAGACCTATTGGTGAATGTATGTGTATATCTTGCCAACCCAGTCTCTCTCTTGGGCGATTGTGACATTTATGGACACTATATAGGAAAACAACAAAATACGCTCAACACATCCTCGAGCTAGCTACTCACAGATACCAACACATAGGATATGACTGCCAAACACACACACACATGTCATGCCTTGGAAAAGAACACCTACCTGTCTATTCTATCACACTACAGCATTACACAGTTACAGAATACACTACAGAGATTACTGGGATACAGCACTCCCAGAGGCTTACTTTTAGGTGGGTGACATCATCAGCAATGGAAAAGACACCGATAAGGATTGTATGGAGTGTGAGCAGTCTAAAAGCATTATTCTGTCCCCAGGCAGAAGGAAACACACACACACAGTTGGAATTAGAACACAGACCTAACTACTTTATCACACTACAGCATTACGTAGTTACAGAATGTGCTACAGAGATTACTGAGACACAGCACTCCCAGAGGCATACGTCTAGGTGGGCGACATCAACAGCAATGGAAAAGATGCCGATAGGGATTGTATGGAGTGTAAGCAGTCAAAAAGCATTCTTCTGTCCGCAGGCAGATGGAAACACACACACACATACACAGTTGGCATAGCTGGGATTAGAACACAGACCTAACTACCTTATCACACTACAGCATTATGCAGTTACAGAACGCGCTACCGAGATTACTAGGAAACAGCACTCCCAGAGGCATACTTCTAGATGGGTGACATCATCAGCAATGGAAAAGATGCCGATAGAGATTGTATGGAGTGTGAGCAGTCAAAAAGCATTCTTCTGTCCGCAGGCAGATGGAAACACACACAGTTGGCATAGCTGGGATTAGAACACAGACCTAACTACCTTATCACACTACAGCATTATGCAGTTACAGAACGCGCTACTGAGATTACTAGGAAACAGCACTCCCAGAGGCATACTTCTAGATGGGTGACATCATCAGCAATGGAAAAGATGCCGATAGAGATTGTATGGAGTGTGAGCAGTCTAAAAGCATTATTCTGCCCCCAGGCAGATGGAAACACACACACACAGTTGGCATGGCTGGGATTAGAACACAGACCTAACTACCTTATCACACTACAGCATTACGCAGTTACAGAACACACTACTGAGATTTCTGAGACACGGCACTCCCAGAGGCATATTTCTAGGTGGGTGACATCATCAGGAATGGAAAAGATGCCGATAGGGATTGTATGGAGTGTGAGCAGTCTAAAAGTATATTACTGTCCCCAGGCAGACGGAGACAAACACACGCCAGTGGTGTGATCAGGACAACTGCCTATCTATGGGCCACTATTACAATACTACATAGACACGAGCCGTGCCACAGACACTACACCTTTCAAGACTGTCAATATGACTTTCTAGGAATGCAGACATTGACATGGATGTTGGCTGTTATGATGTACATACCTGTGAACCAGTGTGTTCAATGTAGGAATCCATCCTGAAGTGGGGTATGACCTTTGGTTGCCTGGATGACCACTATCACTATACAGGGTTACAATGGCCATGCCCGTACACATAGAGGTACATAACCGACACAAGGTGTCACTGGGCATGCTCACACACAATAGCACATGGCCGTTTGGAATACACTATGTGTCTATCTACAAAATGTCATACTGGGCATGCTCACACATTTAGTAGCAAAGGGCTGTTTTGTATGCACTCTGATTCTAAACATGGAAGGGCACAGTAGTGTCGATAGTTGTCATTGTTAGCATGAACGCTGCACTACATATATCTGCCACCGGTCTTCTACACAACATCTGCTGCTGTCCGTCACCATAGATGTACCAATCTAAACCTGGCACACTAATACCACCCGTGGTGATGTCCTGCCAGGAGTGGCTACTTCGCCCATATATTGCCATTCATAGATGAATGTCCTGAGACCTGGTTAACACCCTGAATCCTAGAGGACAACTGCATTGTATGTGTATGCTAAACAGTTTTAGATGTGTAGCGTTCGTAATCACAGCTGCCAATGTAGATCCAACAATGTGGAATACTGACATATGTGCAGTGAGGAACACCTGGCTAAAGGCTCAGTTGTGCACAGTAGCACTGCCACCATATACCTCGGATACAGACATGTGGGCCATAACACTGTTTTGGACTGCTCCAGGTGGTGCTGTCCCCATGTACATGAAGGCCACTCACATGTACTGACCAGTACACCCTCAAAAGCCATCACAGATGTGTCAGGTGCAGATCACAGTGTCAAAAGCTGCATTCTAAGATGTAGCCCTCAGACATCACCATGTCCTTGGACCAGCAACACACATCCATACATGTGGTAGGACATATATTAGTACAAAACCATGCGACCCATGACCAGTGGACTGTACCTTGCTCTACAGCAACTGTGCAGACTACCCATGTACTGACACAGTTTCATCATGTGTTATGCAATGCAACAATACCACTATTCATAACCAGGTCGGCTGTATACATAACAGGGGCCCTGGGTCATATACAGCTGTAACAGATGACTGTTGCTGTACACCAGTAAACACCCTTATATTTGGATATGACATACATGTACCTGCTGTGGATATGTACATGCCCCACACACACACAACACATATGTACATAGCATAGCTGTTGCTGTCCTTCATGCAGACAGGTGGCTACAGCAATTACACACATGCACATGGCAGTTAGGTTCATGGCTGTTGAATGCTAACAGTACATAAGGAGTGATAGCAATGTTGACTGAGTTAACATTCCCTCTGTACTGGTTACCCATGACAACTATCATATCATACAACAGTCCATGTGTCATGTATGTCATCACACATGTCCACCAATTGCAATGCCTACAAACATGGCTAAATGACAGGAATGTAGGACCTACACACATGCACATGTAGTGGTGTGCGTTCATCTGCCATGCTTGTGCAGTAGCTGATGTTTGCAGGTGATCTGTGTCTTACTACAACATGCAGTTGCAAGGCAGCCCCATCATTGCCAACTCTATATGGTGAAATACTGACAGTACGGTAAGTGGACATAAAGTGGTGGGCCATCTTTGCAGATGGATGTTTGCTGAAGAGAGCTCACAGGTGTGTCACAAGCCATCCTACCATAACATGTGCAAAAACTAAGCTATGTTTCTGTTAATTGAAGGGAAAGACATACAACCTACACAGCCGCCAGGGTGTCACTGTCTGTAAATCACTTGACACCTGTAACACTTAAGACCTCCCATGTGCATATATCAGCACAATTACCAAAGGTAGCGTTGGTGCACATTGTAATGTGGGCAATACTGCTGCATGTCGGTCATACGTGTCATAAGATAGCAGGTGCTTGATTCACAGTACTGCCATGTGTGTTTGCTTGTGTCTCCATATATGCCACGTATGGTGGGGAACACATCCCAATTGTTATTCATACCCCTGTACACTGTTGTAGAGATCTGTACATACTGCAGTGAAGAAAGCAAGACATAGGCAGGGGTGGGGTGTGTATCACACACATGTAAGCTATCTATATGTGCATGACATAGGTGCATTGAATTGTGGATGCCACCGTGTGTGTGTCTGTATGTATGTATGGCTGTCTGGTCAATGGAGTGAGGATGTATGTTACCATAGTGAACAGATAGGACTCCTAACCCCTCCAGGTGATGCAATCTACTACCCTGTTGATGCCATTGATCTTAGGCATTACTGACTACCTGTACATGTTCATTCTCTGTGTCTCATCATGTGGGTGCACAGTACTATAATGGTGATTACCACATAGACAGGGGTCCTCACCTAAACACTATCAAGTGTGTGTGTGTGTTACAGTGTCATTGACCCCATGAGTGTGGGCGTGTTACTGTGTCTGAATACATGTGTGCAAATACCTGTGTGTGTGTGTGTGTGTGTGTGTGTGTGTGTGTGTGTGTGTGTGTGTGTTTGTAGTTGTGTGTTCTCATCCTGTAATTGAATGTGTATTACTGCTACACATTGAGGCCTCAAGCTATCATCTGGCCTCTACCCTTGTCATCAGCTAGAACGCTATGTAAAGTCCCCACCCCATGTAACTGTACCTGTGATGTCACCCGGTATGGATGTCATGTTTCTAGCCACTGTAGCTTAGTACACAGCTCCCATGCTCCTGGATCAGTAGATGTGTAGACATCTTTGGAATGTCTGCCTTTCTAACAGTGAGGTTGAAGCTACATATAGCATGCTGGTATTGCCATGCATGCCTGTGAGTAGTCCACATTTACACATGGGAAACTGCAAACACTGGTACTAAACAGCACATGCAATTAGACCTGAAGGAGGGAAGCAGGACATCATTACCAACATGCTGTTACTGTCATTACCAAGACACATACTGTGAACAGAAAACAATGCATTCTCAACCTGTACTACATGGTATGTCTACTGTGTGTCAACAGTACACAACAATTGTAATCTACACTTATCTCCCTATTCTTTTCACCCTGTGCATCAGACCATATGAGCATGTCCCAGCACCGATGGTGTGGATGACAGAGATGAGGCACAAGCATCATCATATGCACAGGGTGATAATGTATGCCAGGGGCCTAGGCTGCACCAGTGGATGATGTCATGTGTGTGGGTTAGGGCCTGAGATCTAATTGGCCATGTGTGGTTGTTATGCATTTGAGTGTTGCAGTGCCCTACAGATGTTTCTGGTGTGTGCGTGTATGTGTGCACACAGTTCTGCCATGTGTCTGGCTTACACAGGGGTATTATTGACAGCTCCAGACTGCACAGAGCAGGTTTTACAGCTAACGGTGTCCGGCCACAGCCACGTTACCTTTTCCTGCCAGAGGTTGCACGGGCACTACCAGGCAGAGGTGCAGATTGGATACTGTGCAATGACACATGTCCACTGGAACTGTTTCCCGGTTGGGACCATCCAGGGTCACGTCCACGTGGCCTGCTGTGTCCTGGTGTGGACAGCGCAGCACCAGCTGCACTGCTGCAGCTATTACCACTATGGGAGCGGGCATGTGAGGTAGCTCATTCACGTAGACCTGCACCAGGTGACATAGCTGGCCTATGTCCATGTGCCCTACACCTCACTCCTACCAGATGTTCCAGCACAGAGAGCTCATGCTTGTGGATTGTCATGCCACGGTCATGGATTCCAACCATGTCACCCAATCGTCTTTCTAAAACATCAGCAATCTGCTGTTGAGCATTTACCAATGCCTGGATGTTGTCATTTAAAGAATGGATAGCAGCCCTCTGAAGCCTCTGCCCTTCTCTGTTCTGCCGTTCAGCATGTGCTGGTGCCACCATTACAGTCTGAAAGATGCATCTGGTGACACCAGCTGCTGCACTCTGTCCTGCAGGGGCATGTTGGCCAGAGGTCCTCCTATGAGCAGCACTGGCCACATGCCTGTGTGACACATCTCCAGTCATTTGACTGACACCATGGTGTGAATACACACCTTCTGTAGCCACCACACATTCCTCTTCCAAGCTACCACACGCTAACTGTCCTTCCTCTATGGCCACTGGTGATGGTGTATGTGTTGGCATGAGATCTGTGTGCTGGGATATAGGTGGAATGGCAACCAATGGCACAGATTCAGCCCCTGACAACCCTGCCTGTGCCTCAAGCATATGTTCATCATCACTGCTAGAGTCTGTGGGGACACTAACATCAGATGGACCGCAGGAGGGTAATGCACCTACATCACCTGTGAAGGCAAACAAAGACTCTACATTACAATACAGACACACACACACACACACACACACAGACACACAGATACACACACAGACACACACACACACACACACACACACACACACACACACACACACACACACACACACACACACACACCATGCATGTGATTTGACAGAAAGCAAGCAACATGCATGTGATACAGCAGACAGCATGCAGCTCAGACAATAATAGTGGTAGTTATCATACATCCCTGGGTTGCACACAACAGCAAGCATGTGTCATAGCAGAAGTCATGCATTTCACACAATCATGGTAGTAAGCCTGCATCCCTGTGTTACCCCATGTGGACCAGCACAGGTTATCAGTACACATGGCAGATGTGTGGCATATGACCTTGACATTAACATGTAGTATGACATGTAATCTGTTGACGTGTGCATTGACATGCATACATGTTTGACACAATGGTGTCCTGTCACATGCTCAGTGGTGTAATGGTATCACATTGCAGTGCTGTCTGTACGCCCTACAGATAAAATGCACTTTTAGCAGATGTGCATGACCATTGAAGGGTATTATGAGGCCTCTATATTGCTATACAGTGTGAAGTACAGACACAGTGCCATTGCATGGAATCATGAGGCGTCTCTATTGCTATACAGTGCGGATTACACACACAGTGTATAGCCATGACTGTGTGCATACACTATATATATATACATATATATATATATATTTATATATATATATATATATATATATATATATATATATATATATATATATATATACTGTGGATTGTGACCCACGTCACTGAAGTGTACACAGTAAACCATGATGTGTAATGTGTGACACAGGTCACCAAAGGACATATGGATGACACCCCTGCACATCTGCAAACATATTTTAGCTGCCTGGCAACCATGTCCACACATGGCAGACTTGTCAATACACCACGTCCCACATGACATTTGTGTACCACACACACAAGGTGCATGGCTGACAGTGATGTCCAACAGCAGCAAGGGAAATGTATTGTATCTGTGGCCTGATGTGGTTGTCTGTGTATGTATGTGGATGCTGTACAGGTGACTAATGGCATGCTGTGACACAGTCATGATGTT
Source organism: Protopterus annectens (assembly GCF_019279795.1). Classification (NCBI taxonomy): domain Eukaryota; kingdom Metazoa; phylum Chordata; order Ceratodontiformes; family Protopteridae; genus Protopterus; species Protopterus annectens. The sequence goes on along the minus strand of NC_056727.1, from coordinate 1,034,639,207 downwards.
CAACACATCTTATGTGGTTAAATTAATTTACACCTCCACAAGCTGTGCACATGCTTGTAGGATGTCCAGTGTTCCACATCTGCAATATAACCATTCAACAAAGGCTATAATTGGACCATGTGTAGCAAATTTACAACAGGGTGTACAGACAAACACGTCACATCTACTGTGTGTTGCTACATGTCTCTGGCCATCCTCCATGGCCATGTGTGAACATGTGTTGGCCAAACGGTTGTGATGGCCATCTATCTCACATGTCTGTGTTGTCCCATATGACATACACCCATAGATGTCAGATACTCCACTGTCCACAGGGTTATGCAGACAAAGGGTTGTATGTTTGGTATGTGGGGTATGTTTTATGGGATAGTGAGACAATGTTGCAGCCGGACCACTACATGTCATGGACATGTCAGATGGCACATCACAATGTGTGCACTCATTGCAGGGGCATATTCCACACTGGTGAATCCTGTGGGCTGCCCATACTCCAGCTCACTGTGTAGTACTGTTTGTGTAGCCCACATGTGTAGTTCTGATGTGCAGTACATATTCCAACATTGAACAACACCTCCACCATTGTATGCACAACTGTCCACACATCTAGCAATGACAGTTTCTGAGGTTTCATGTTGGTGTTTCACTTAGTTTGTAAGTATTGCACATGGGTAGCCAGTGTGATGGATTAAAGATGCGACCTGTATATTGTGACCGGGCCATACATTATGTGTACATGTGTTAACTGGCCACATGGCAAATAGATCTGTGCATTAACATGCCTGATACTTATAACTGTCTCACCTGCAACAGCCTGCTGTCTCTGTGGAACGCCAGAGGTACCTATATAGGGGTGACACAGTGGTATGATCATTATCCACAACTGTATGACAGCTACAGGGTGCAATGTGCATGTTAACACATTCATCAGTACAATAGGATATACTATGGAGTATGCACATGTGTGCATACACAGAGTAGCATACTATAGTATGCAGCATGTATGTATACATGCCTTGCATATGATGTTACATTACATACTGTACAGCGACACATGCAACTGTATGGGATATAATAGTTATATGTGTAGTAGTGACTTACCAGGCAACTCCAAGCTCGGTGGTTGAGAGACACCCACCTCCACGATGGTAGCTAGGGTTTGTGGATGCTGTTCTGACGGTGTCCTCAAGTTGGCCAGTAGCTCCTCGGTATGTGTGAGCGGGGGCTGGGTTGGTGGCCCACCACCTGTTGCACCTTGTTCCCTGGTGATTGCATTCACACAGTGTTTCGCACTTCTGGTCAGGTCCGTGCAGTGTCTGTGCACCTGCTGCTATGTGCGGTTATGGCCACCCACATCATTAACCCTTCTGCGAAGTTCCTGCCACAGGTCATCACGCTGCTGTGCATGCTGTGGCACATGGCTAAACAAGACATCATAGTTGTCTTGGCGCTAAGGTTTAAGGGCCTCATCCTCCAAGCGGGTATAGGCTGGGATCCTTGCTTGCGGCATATCTGTAAGACATAATGATGGAGACAGGTCACAGTATCTCAGAGATGTACAGAGATGCAGCTGCACATACATGTGCATCACATTTATTACATATGAACAGTTGTCTTTGCAAATCTTCATGACACTGACACCAATGACATGTCTGTGTCACACACATGTGACACCCAATGGGGATTGGATATTATCACCATATATGTGTGGCACCTGATTACATTGCTCATACTCCATGTGGATGCTTTCTTGATGTGGGCATGTCTGTTTGCCTGTACTAGTGTTCTTACCTATCAGCACATGCCTAGATGTGTCCACATTAATGCTGTTGACCTTAACACTGTTATATGTCACATATCAACACAGACACTGCCTTAACGGACATGACCTGTGACAATGCAGACATGCACATGGAAGCCTTTACATGCCTGTGTTTTCCCATATACATCTACATGGCACTGTACAGCAGTTCAACATCCTGCCACGTATCGCCTGTGTTGCACATGTGATACACATGGGACAATGGCTAGCTGGATGGTATTTGCAGGGATGGTTATCAACTATAGCATGTACAGCCAATGTCATGTAGTAGTCTGTATGCCCTGGGCCATGTATGAGCATAGGATGTAAGGTTTCCTAGCTGTAGCTGACAGCCATGTTTCTGGCGCCAGGTGGAGCAGTGCCACATAACTGATTCAGACGGTTAATGATACATCTACCATGCGGTCATCACACCATGTCTGACAGAGGTGAAATGCGCAGCTTTGCTAGACAGGGTTGCATAGTATGGCAGGAGTATGTAATGTGTATGGCACAAAGATCTGTCCAGCATGTGGCGATCCTTGTACTAGGAAGGTGGATGTCCATGACGTATGTATTTCAGATCAGGATATGTACTTGTAGCATGTCCAACATCACAGTGTTGGACATGTCTTTATGCAGGGTAGGCATCATGCTACATAGTGGAAATGAGGATTGTGAAGGCTGGTGTCACCCATGCAAACATGGGCAATACCCCTTAAAGGTGATATGTGATCCGATATTGGTCACTTGAGTGATGAGTATGACTGTACAATAATCTCCATGTTCATGGATGGCACCCTGTCATGACTAGGGTTGCCTCTTATGACTACCTAATAGGCTTGGTGACATCACTAGCTCAGGGAGTTAAACTGCACAGCACCATCCCTTACACACAGTGTCCATTATGTTGACCGATGCCTAGGTGGTAGTTCATGGGTACAGGGTTATTAACCTAGCGGTAACAATGCAATATGCAGCTGTCAGATTGTGCACATATGTCACACACCTCACCCACAAAACCCATTCTGTATGTTGTCCACAACACTGAGTCAGCTATTGCTCTTAGGTCATATCCTTTTACATACTTACATAGGCAGATGCCTCCCATTTGTCTGGGTGGTATGGGCTACAATGAGGAGGAGGACAATGAATTAACCCTGTTTTACTGTAGCTGTCACTGGTGTGATATGCACATATTACTCAGACACCTTTTGTAGTGTTGGTTCTGTCAAAAGTCCACTGGCAGAACACTCCTGTGACATACAATGGTACATCTAGTATACTGAGTGTAGGTGGAACACAGTATGGGTGATGATGTCCTATGACCTGTCATAGGTATGATATGCAGTGTGAAATCATCCATACTGTCATCTACATCTGTACTGCTAACAACATATAGGTTGATTAGATTAAGGTTCATGAACTTTGAGACCAGACTCAGCAGAGTAATAGTGCAGTGCCTCCCATTATGAGTGGTGTCTCCACTTTGTAGGTTGTGATAACTGTTGGTGTGCACCATTCAGTGTTTTCACAGACTGACATGAAGCTATGTTTTACATGATGTGTATGTGTAGAGCAAACTGTTTTGCCATATGTGTATGATACAACCAGGGATGTGGACAGGTCACATGCAGCCTGAGTGCACCTTGTACCATCATAGTTATGGTTACAGGGGCTCTGTAGTGTTCATGGATATGTGATTGTGTACCTGTTGGGGGGGGCAGTGTATTTATGTTATCCAACACCCTATCTGTATTGCTTATTCATGTTCAGCACTTGTTCAGAACATGTAAGCACTTCATGAGCTACTAATTACTATAGCACTCACTCCTCCTCATTACCTACAGGTAAACACTGTTTGTCCTTACATTTCCTGCTTGCTTAGAGTAAAACAGCTGTTGTACACACTCACCTCACATATCTAGTGAGAAATAGTTGAATATTTAGGCATGTCCACGTGTCAATTCCCAGTGTTATTGCCTGTCTCTATGATGAATATGGGCATCATGAGGCAATATAGAAATTGTCTCATGTACACAGTCAATACTCCCCTCCTAACATACAGCACTACAACTGTGGGAGATACACATATGTAGCCATGCTGGAGGTAAAGCTCTCTCCAACCCAGACTGAACCTGACAATCATGTGGGGATGTTAAACGTTTGCACCACACCACACTCATCACATAGTCTCACTAGATCTCCACCACCACAGGCCACACATAGTAAGACTACAACATTTGTGGAGCCTCACAATACTACTCTGTCTAGGCAACAGAGAACTCCAAAGCAGAAATGCAGGCAGCCCCATCACCCAACACAACACCAATTACTTATAGCCCACAGACTCAGTGTGCCCATCAACCACAGCAAATAGGGTGATATTACATACCCAACACACTAGTCATAGGTGACTCTATAGGCGGTCACACTGATGTCCCACTCAGCAGGCTACATAAGGTGATAGTCACTTTCAGCTGGCTGTCAGGTAACAGGATCCGCAACATAACTTATGCACTCAGGTCACTCCTCAACAGGTACAATATGACTGTGTCATTCTCCATGTTAGTGTGAATACCCTGAGATGTAACTTCCTGGACTACATGTACAGAGGCATGGAATAGCTCTCCGATCTTGTAGCCCAGGCAGGTATTGTCCTAGCCCTGAGAAGCATTCGGCATTCGTCCAGACTGATAATCCAGTACAAGAACTGAATTATTTACTTCAACAATTGGCTATGCTTCTGGTGTCATTCCAAGAGTATCCAGTATCTGTCTGCTTTGAATGACATGGTCGACAGAAAACGATGCTTTGGCACAGATGGCCTGCACCTGTCGGCCCTGGGATTATGGATAATGTCTAAGGCTCTTGCTGCTCCTATAGTGCCTGTTTTAGGCACGGCTCAAATAACATATTCACCACCATAACAGGAACAGGCAAGCAAAACCTGAGGGTAATGTTACTCAATGCTTGACATCTTCATCTCAAATGCACTCACCCGAGGCACTCCTTGAAATGGACCATTTCTATATCTCTGCAGTGACTGGGACCTGCTTCTAGGCTCCTGAGAGCACCCCTGCACTAACAGGCTATTACTCATACCACACCTTTCAGTCATGTAACCAGGACCGGAACACCCATGGCAGAGGTGTGCCCATATTTCCCTAGGATATACACACCTCCAGGCTGGTTGCTTAGCACAATGCATTAGAGGTAATCCAAGTGCAACTAACTCTGGCCATAACTGCTATACAAATTGTAGCTTGCTACAGATTCCACACCATACCCCATGCTTAACGGTCCTCATTTCTTGGTGTACTGGAAAGTAGGGTTCAAACAGAAACTACTGATGTGTGACTGACACTACCCCACCATTAACTGGGATACCTACTCATGTACCGACACATTAGGCCAATGTTTTCTGGGATTCATAACCTCCAATCGGCTGGATCAACCTATCCACACAACCACCAGGGCTAACAATATCCTAGACCCAGTTGACAAGAGAAGATGAATCTACACTCCAATTTCCGTTACCGTTCTGCCCACTCAACCGGTAACCATGGACCCCATACCACAATGGCAAGAAATGGAAGATATCGGGTGAGCAGCACAAATTCCAGAAACCCGTAAACAGGACTTAATAGTAAATCTGTCCAAGTATGTACTAACTTCATCTGAAATATCAGTTTTAAACACGGGACTTTCATTTATTCCTTCACAAAATGCAGTTGTAAGTGATTTAATAGTAGACATTAAATGCTTTACTAGAAATATTGCATTGGGTCTACAATATGGAGACAGTACAACTGATAGTAAACAAGCATCTGTATTTAAGAAACTGTCAATATTTGTATCAATTGTGTATCCATTACTTGAGAGTTTTGAGAGGGCTTGTGCAAATTATCTTCTTGCAGTATTTCAAGAAAGCCAACATAATTTGAAACCAGAGTTTTATAATTAGAATGCAAATGAGAAATTAGCCTTAAAGAAACTGCAGGATGATGACACAATAGTTATACGACCTGCTGATAAAGGGGGAGCAGTGGTGTTGTTAGATCGTGAACACTATCAAACTAGTATAAGTAGTATGTTGTCTGACCTAGCTACATATAGAGCTCTAACGATGTCACAGCTTGATAAAGTTATCAAAGATGTTTATGATGACTTATATGACATGTTAATGTGTGATGTCATTGATAGTGACCTATATAAATACTTTTTGGTTGAAAAAACATTGATTCCCACATTTCGGGGTCTTCCCATGATACACAAAATATTAGAAAATCCACCCCTTAGACCCATCGTCTCAGGAAGAGGTTGGCTAACTGAGTGTATCACTATTCATTTAGAGAAACAATTGAGGCCAATAGCTGATTCTACAGATTCGATTTTAAGGGACACCCAACAGTTCCTAGAAACTCTAGCACCTTACAATCTTAATGGGAGATTGAATATGTTCGATTATATGGTTACGCTAGACGTGACATCATTGTTCACCTAATGATATTGGTGTAGAATTTTTGGGGTTGCATCTAATACAGAAAGGGCTAACAAATAGCCAGATTATTAGGACTACCATGCTAATGGATTTAGTTCTCAATATTAATGTATTTACTTTCAATGGGAATTATTTCTTACAAACTACAGGAGTAGCAATGGGTACACCATGTGCCAACTCTTATGCGAACTTGGTGTTGGCATATTGGGAGTATACCTATGTCCTGGATCATATACATTTCTCTAAATACATTAAGTATTATAAAAGATTTGTAGACGATGTCTTCCTTATTTGGGGAGATGATCTAGATACTTTAGATGAGTTTATATCTTATATTAATGGAACGATTACCTTCCTTAAACTAACAGGTAAAAGGTCACAGAGTATGATTGAATTTCTAGATGTATTACTTAGGAAAGATGATGGGAAGATCAGTACAGAAGTCTACAGAAAACCATGCAGAAGGAATACTCTTTTACATCGAAATAGCATGCATCCAGCACATGTACATAAAAATATAGTGAAAAATCAAGCACTGAGAATCTCCCGTTTAGTGAGTGAAGATGAAGTGTATCAGGAAGCCCTTAGTGATATACAGAGATATTTTTATAGAGAGAGGGTATCACTCTAAGGATCTAAAAACATTAGTGAAAGTAGAATGTGAGAAATCAGGACAACCATACATTAGAAGAAGCAGTCATATACATACAGAGCATAAAACTAACAACTCAAAAGTTAAGAGATTGACCATTCCTTCCACCAATAATAATAATATGATAACAGAGATAATCAGGAGGAATTGGTGTATACTGCAGTTGGATGAACACATAAAGCAAGTGGTAGGCACAAGCCCTAGTTTTAGTTATAAGAACACTAAATCATTAAAAAGGATTTTATGCTATGAGGGTAATGACAAGAAGAAATTGCATTCTAGAAGAAAATGTACTTTTCCATGTCACAGTTGCAACCAATGCAGTTTTATAGCCAATAAAAACTATGTTATACATCCAGATACACATATTGGATATGAATTCAATCACTACACAGATTGTAAGTCTAGGAATGTAGTTTATCTGGCCATGTGCCAAAAATGTAATAGTTTCTATGTAGGGAAGACCAATCAAACACTCAGAGAAAGGATTAGAGAACATGCTTATGCCATTAGCAGAAAAAAGCGCTTATTTAATGGAATAAAGAATATATTTTTTACCCAGTGATTTGCTTCGATTGTTGTGGAGTACCTGCCATTCTTCTACATTTGATTTTGGACATTTTTGCTTGGAGGTACTTTACCCTTGTGGTGTTTTCTTTCTTTTTTGTGCATTTGGAATATCCTAGACCTGGTCATTACCAACACGTATGACTGGTGTTCCACGCCTGGGGTTATCTCCTCGTTGGTCAGATCCGAACGTACGCTAATCACCCTTATCTACATCCCGGCACCACACCCTTTATGGAAAACACAGTACAGTATTTCTACAAAGCCAACTTCAGGCTTCTTATGACAGCAGTAGTAAACGTCATGATACCCGTGCAGATGGACAATACAGTTACACCCGTTGCATCATACACAACTGCACTTAATTAGCACCTACACAACTGCATGGATCATGCTATCTGAAAAAGAGCCATGACGGTACCCACCAGAAAATGGATGCCACTCTGGTGGTCCACTGCCATGGACATAATGTGCAACAGAAGGAGGAGACTGTTGCAAAGTAGAGTACAATCCCATGAGTGGGGGAGCTCCCTGGTCAGCCTCAGTAGGAATCTGAGATCCCTTATCACATCCTCCAAAGCTAGCTCCATAAACATTGCCGCGAGTCATTCCAAGGACTACCACAAAGTGTTCTAGAGGTGTGTCACTACTCTCAATGGTGATACCCACATCTGCTCTGACATACAGCAGATAGGCACAAACATTACAGAACCGACTGATATTGGCAACATCCTGGCAGATATGTTCAGTGCTAACTTTACACCGCTCTCACACCCTAAAGGGCCCAAATCTATACAGGAACAATGCAGAGTCCCTGTGATCACAACTATACAGTTCAAAGCTGCACTCTCTAAAGCCAGGAAGACAGAATCCATGTGACCGTACAACATCCCAGGCTGGGATTTCCATGAACTTCAGAAGGAAATGGCTCCCCACTTGGGCAGCAAATTCACTAATAGCTTTGCATCAGGCATTCTGGCCCATGAATAGCGCACAGAAACAGTTATCACACTCCACAAAGGTGGCACCACAATGGACCAGGGGAACTATTGCCCTATATGCCTGAATAGACTGTTCTGCAAGGCTATGGAGCACATCATCATGGATCTCATTCACAGAGACATTGGTGGCCTCCAAACCTTTGATCCCACCCAGTTTGGATTTGTTAGGGCCAGACCATGCCTCCTAAACCTGGTGGGGTTCTTTGAGACAGTTATCAAGGCAGTAGATGAGGGTAAGGAGGTCCACACAGCCTACCTTGTCCTCTCAAAGGCTTTCAACTCCGTTCCCCATTCTGGTATTGTCAACATACACATCCACCTGCACATCAACCCTATGTCACGAGATATTATGCAAAGTGGCTTACTGACAGAATCCACACAGTGAGGGTAGCATACCCTAGTTCCTACTGTAAATCAGTTACAATTGTCATCCCTCAGTCCTCAGTCATAGGGCCCCTTATGTTCAGTATATGCTTCTCTGAGGTACAAGCTAGCACAGAAGGACTTACGCTGAATAGGTTTGCAGACGACTGCAAACTAGGGGCCATCATTGATTCACCAGCTGATACAGACACCCTCCATAATGGTGTCACAGGGACGGATACCTGGTGTCAATAGCATGACCTCAAGCTGCATGCCACAAGGTGCATAGACATCCCCTTTGGATTACACCAATCACACATGGACTATCACATAGGTGGTAGTCCCCTACATACATAAGACATAATAAGGGATCTTAGAACCCAAGTAGATAGCATCCACTCCTTTGATAACCATATTGCCAAGCTGGTGTGGATATCCTTCTACGTGGCCACCCTAATCTCTAAGGTTGTTGTAGCCAGAACAAAGGCAGCCATTGTGCCTCTCTACTCATGACTTATGAAACACATTAAAGGGTACAACACCCCATTTGGGATGTACCTTATGAGACAACAGCAACAGCTTTAAATACCACATCACCACACTAAGAGGATTACTGACCTCCGAAGGATGACGTATGCAGCCCAACTACAGAAACCCCAAATGTACTTGTTTGCATACTGCATATGCAGAGGTGATCTCTGCTGAACATACAAGGCCCATGTCCAAAACAATATTGATGGATATGCTCAACATAAGCAAAAGCCACTGAGAGCCACATGCTCTGGATATGTACCTAAATGCAACAATGACTAGGATGTGCTGGAGGGATACATTCCTGATCCAGACACTCACCATGCTTTGGAACATGATTCCTATGTACATCAGGCAGGGACCCTCACTAGCACTCTTCAAGAGATACCTCAATGGGTGGATGGGAGACAGACATGTACACCAGGGATCACTGCAGTGGCTCTGCTGTACAGAGGCACAGGAAACTAATGGCTCTGCTGTTCACAGGCACAGGAAACTAACCTAGGGAAGTGCTGCAAGTCAAAACACTGTAGCTAGGCTTATGAATGGCCTTGGCCAGACAGCATAGTACCTAACTATGAACCTATGAAGCTATTACATGTCCTTTGTGCATGGATAATTGACTAGCTTTTCCATTTCAATTAGCTATCATGCTGATACACTGTCTGGTGACTACAAGTCATATGAATCCTGTTATTGTGTATTGTACATGCCAACAGACATACCTGATGTTTGCATAATATAACAGTATGTATTATTACTATGTAAAATGTTAGACATATCTACCTACAATACTGTACATTTCACATTTTTGCAACAATATCCCACAATGCAAATCATAATTGCACAGCAGGACCACCTTAGACATGTTATTCTCAGTTATACGCCCATACATATGCCTACTGTTACAGTATATCAACATATACTATCCCCTGTTATGGCATGTACTTGTTGGACAAACCCTGCTACTGACAATGGCTGGAGTGGAATTGTGTTTAAAGTCCTTATGTAGCATCCCTTGTGGTGTATGAGGTATTTACCTTGTGGCCCACAGCAGTACACACAATTTCCACAAGTGTTACTATGCTCAACAATACATCACTACATAATACCTTTCCCCACTATATGCATTGCATACACTTTCATTAATACAGAACAGGCACTACATACACTAACATACTGAGTGTTCTACATACCTTATTAGTATTCTGAGTTGATGATAATATCAGTCCTATTCCTTTTCTGTTTTAATGGTTTTCTCATATGTACATACGATTTGAATGTATGACAAGCCATTCTTTTATACGTAGATACCAGTAACATGTGGTATCCTGACACCAATTGGTGTTCCGGAGTAGCTGATTACATGCACATCAGCTGTGCAGCTACTCCATTAGCCAATTACATGGCAACAGTGGGGTATAATTGAATACTCCACTTGGCCATTGTCCCTTTGCCCTACCTTCGAGGAAGACGGCCTGGATGTGTTGTTTGTGATGAATTGCAACAGCTATATGGAGAGACACAGAGATATTTTAACTTCATGGCCCCCGTGGATTGTGTGTAATGGCTAGAGGATGTAGCTCTACATGTGAATGTAGCTGTTATATCAGCCATCTGATACGGGATTATTGCAACCAAACCCTGTAACATCGGCATCTGTTCCTTTGTACAACAGCAACGATTTCACATAGGGCCATTATAGTGTCTCTCACAAGGTATGTTAAGGCTTCTGCAGATGTCATAGAGTGAGTGGATGTGTATGATGTTATTACAGTCTGCATTGCAATTGTTTCGGGTGTGGGGGAGATGTAGGTGGGTGTACATAGCAGATGAAGGTGTGTAGGAACTGCATTTATACATATTCCATATGTGTGAGCGCTCCTTCCCTAATTGAAGACCTATCATTTAGTAGACTAATACTATGGTTATTGCAGGCTTATTCATTAAGCCATTGTTAATTGGATCCTGTATAGCATGCAGGTGATATTGGTCCTTCACTCCCTTTGGAAATACATCAGTATGTAATGAAATGTTGCTACATGAAAGCTGTCTCGTGTATTTCTGTCACAGATATTTGCACTCACTGGAGTTGTGTTGGTGACTGAACCTCTTTGGCTTGGGTTGCCACCTTTTCAAATAGCCATAGTGGGACATTTGCAGGACACACATCAGATTTTAGAGGCCGACACATACCCACGGTCAGTGCAAAGTATAGAACTTTACATATATGCATATATAAAAGCTTATATTCTTGTAGCGGTTTACTTGCTTATCCTGTTTCTTGTTACATGTAGGTATTTTAGATACAGATGACTATTTTATGCAACAATTACATTAAATATGGAACATGCAGAACGTCTCGAGTTTGTAGGACATTAGTATTTGTACTCATTTTGGTCAGGACACTACCGCACATAGAGAAACTGCCATTCGCAAGGTGGGACAGGTGGTAACCCTAGCTTTAGCTCATGTCCATAGCACATATTTGTAATAGATATTATAGCAATAAACCATGCCTGGGTGTGGGTAATGGTGAATTTACCCACAGTTGGTGTGATTTGGTCATGAGGGTGAAGCCTGAGAGGCCAAACAAAGACAACCGTGGGTAAATCCAGCATTACCCACACCCAGAACTGAGTTATTGCTATTATTCAATGACATTATTTAAGAAGAAAAATATTTATTTTTCCTAAATAATGGCATTGTATAATGCCTCCTTGCTGCCCTTTCGCAGCTGTCTGGTATTCTGCGGCAGTTCTGATGTACTGCAAATGTGTATGCTTACGCAGTACATCAGAGCTGTGGGCAAAAGCAACGGAGAAAGCAAGATCTCCGTTGCTTTTTACAAAATGCCTCGCTATGTTAAAGGAGTTTAACATAGCGAGACAGCTTTAAAAAAGCAACGTTTGGTCATGGCGGAATGTGTGATTGCTATGGTCCATATTGTGCACATATTCGAAGACTTCAATGCGCTGTATACGGTATCCCCATGGATTCAGGAATGCACACACTTCCAACAACCACATTATCGTTCACAGACTCCCAAACCCCACAATACCGAACACTCAAACTCGCGACAGTCATACTCCCGGAACTAACACAAACACAGAACACACACACGCACACACAGACACACTGCTACCCATCACATCCAAACAAACCATCCTACACTATGTATGGCCAGGTGGCCATGCCCCCATACACACCCCATGTGGGTGGCTGCGCCCCCCACACCACACCTACTGTAATAATCAACCTCCAAGATAGCACGAACAGACACATGAAGCAAACACACACACACACTTTACAGTCCCACGGAAACACACACTGCACTCAGAACACACACTTACACACACTATAGCAATCCTGAACACACTTAAACACAGTACCTACCTGGACCGCAGCACCAGAAGCACTAACTAAATGTCCCTTAACATCGTGATAATAGTACCCGCGGTTCTAGTGTTCCGGTACTGTTCTTTTGGTCTTTAAGCCTCGTGATTATGAGTGTCGGTATGGAAAGCATTCGGTATTTGGTAGTATCCTATTTATATGTACCTCCATGGTTGTGTATATGTTGTTAACCTATCTATATATTTGCATATATATATATGTATATCCATATATATCGACATATATCTGTCTATCACCCTTTCTATCTCTGTATTATATATATATATATATATATATATATATATATATATATATATATATAGAGAGAGAGAGAGAGAACACACCTTTCGTTTGGTACATGGCGGTGTATACTATTTCCCAAACTCCGCCCTTTTGTGTTTTAACCTGTCACAATACACACCTGCCGTTGGTACATCTCAGGTAGCTTAGTGGTAGGTGATTGTGTACATGGTTGCGTGTTATACTCCTGGCAGTGGTCGTTTTACCTCTCAGAGCAGGCACTATTAGTACAAGGGTGAATAACGTAAATTTCAGCGGTTCTGGCCAGTCTTGCCTGTGATCTGCATGATATTCAGCAAAACTTAAACCTGTTTTGCGCATATCTGTGTAGTCATGTTTAAATGATACTTACCGGCACTTGCCGGCGCAAAAACCCGCTAATGTGCTTAAACATGCTCTAATTACTTGCATCCAACATCCATTATTCGGGACATCGGAATTACATAACAGCCCTTGCAGGTTGTGGAAGCGGGAACATGCATGAGACAGTCAGTGGCTTTACCACTGGGGCATCTGGGATATGTACAAGTGTTATGGTGTTTCATATGTGGACTGTACTATGGCTGTTCCTCCATACTGCAAACAAATGTGTAACTCAGTTTACATATGGATGATACCTATTAATGGTATGTCCAAGTGATGCTTAATGGATGTGCGCCAGCTATGGGAATCCATGTCACAGTGAGCCACACACACTGTAATGTGCTACACCTTGCCACAACCATAACTGGAAAATGCTGGGTTGACAGATACCTTTCATGGGTACTCCCCATGCTTTGGAACTACATCCCTGAGTACATTATATGGTGCCCCTCATTAATACACCAGGGAATCCCTGCAGAGTGGGTGAGGAACAGTGGATACACCCCAAGGATCCCGCAATTGGCTCTGCTCCACAGAGGGGCAGTTAGTTAATCAATGGGGTGGTGACAGCAGACACATTTTGGCTAGGCTGATGAATGGCCTCTGATAATTAGGCATGTACCTACCGATGTACCTAGGAACCTATACATACAGTATCAAACCATGCTGTTAGCTTAATTTACTGTTCAGGTGTTGACCTACCTTGTACCAATAGCTGTTGTGTGTGCAATAGTTGAGGGCTGCCTATATAGGATGCACACAGTAGACCACCTATACATGACAATTTACAGGTGGTCATGTGTGTGTACCATCCATTTTACTGTGTGTGCAGGTGGAGAAGTGTGTAAGTCAGTAGGGGCCTACACTGTCAGTGTATGTGCTATATGTTCCCTCTTTGCCAAAGCATGGGCATATTGGGCACACCTCCATCTGCCTACTGGGGCTGGCACAGGGTGTTCATGGTCTGAATCCCTCTGTGCCTGTGATGCCCTTGGCAATTGTGCTGAGCTGTGTGGGCCTTCACCATTATGTCCCTGCTGCAGCTATTTACATAGGATCATGTTATGTAGCATGGCATATACTATGAAGATGTAGGCACACATGCCTGGATAGTACAGCAAGGCTCCGCCAGATGTGTCGAAGCAACAGAACCATGATTCCAGCATCCCAAACACACGATCTATGATGATTCTGGTTTGTGCGTCTGCCTCATTATGGCTTTCTTGCATGGGTGTGTGTGCATTTCTGATGGGAGTCATCATCCATGGCTCCAGTGCACAGCCAGCATCCCCTACAAGGTGGCCATATAGGATGTCCCCCCTGAAAAATACCTGGTACAGCTGTGAAGCATGCCAGATGTGGGAGTCGAGGTAGCCTCCAGGGCTGCCAGCACACACATCCGTGATAATGCCCTGTGCATTTCACATGACCTGGCAGTTGATGGAGTGGTATCCCTTGTGGTTTATGTAGTGCCTACCATGCTCACCGGGTGGTGACTTGATATGTATGTGCATGCAGTCTATTGCACCCAGTACCTCCGGGTAGTCTGCCACACAGTGGAAGAGGCACATATTGCTGGCCAACTCTTCCTGAGTTCGGGGGCAGTATATATGCTCATTGGCATGTGGTAACATGGCATCCAGGAACTGGTGGAGTACCCTGGATGCTGATGCCTGTGAGATCCCCATGATATCTCCAGTTGGCCTTTGAAAGGTACCTGTGGCTAGTATTCTCAAGCTTACACATACCTTCGTGTCCACTGGGATGGGTTCTCCTCTGTTGTTTCTGGCTCTGAGGCGTGGCCGGCACAACTCAACAATTTGCTGTATGATGTCCCTGTCCACCCTGTAACACTCTACTATCTCCAGATCATCTAGCCCCTGGTAGGTTACCCTTGATCTGAACAATCTTCTCCTCCTCTGGGGCCTGATGTAGTTGTCAGCATCATCCTCCACACCACCTTCTGTCTCCAACACATGGTGATGAATCACAGCTATGGCAGCTCCCAACAAGTACATTGTAAATGTTCCCCATCTGTTTACACTGATAATGCAGTGTTTGGGAATACATGAGTGTATGTGAGGTGCCTTTACACTTTATACTATTGTGCTTTGGAAGCTGATGATGTCATAGGGTGCGTGTGTATAATCAGAGCTGCAGGGCATCTTACTTATGTGTTCTACCGCAGGTACTGCTATTTTGGTGCCTTTGGTGTTGAATTACATTTAGCTGCCATGGATCACCTCTTGCCCTTGCCTTCACTTTTCATAACAATTCCCTTCCCATTGTCAGGCATGCATCCAGCAGCCTGCTTTCTTGTTTTGTACTTTCCCAACCCAGGATTGTGTTGTGAAATGTGTTCTATAGCCGATCTACTGCAGGTTTGCTTTGCTCTGTGGTGACAGTTCTCTTTTCTTTGCAATCTAGCACCTCCCCAGTCCTGGTCTGCAGGTTGCTGCTAGCAGCCTTGTTAGCTACTGTCAATGGCCCAATGTGAGTTAATAGGTGTTAATTACTCAGTTGTACTCCAATTACCCTACTGCAGCATTTCCTTATTGTCTTTCTGTAACCTTTTTGTTTCAGCTGTGGTGCGCGCCACGATCAGTCATTGACTGGGTTTTGAGCACATTGTCATCCATGTACACATGCGCTTTTGGTCACCTTGTGTGCTCTCAGCTAAGCAAAGCTATGGCTATATCCACACCCCTATCCTGCAGTTTTGCTTAGCAATGGACAATACGGATTAGCAATGCTCCAATGTGCTTACAGCTACAGCGGCACACCCCTCTGCTGATGTCATGTATACCTCCAGGCCTCTCCTCGGTGTTGTACCACTGCACTGTGTGGTACATCCTTAGGCCATCGGGACGTTTGCGATTCAGTATTACTTGCCTCATTTGCATGGCATTGACTACTAATTCATAGTTACCACGCCAAACACTGTCACAGACCCTTAGCAACCCTTGCACCTTGGTTGTGTTGTAGCATGCATACCATTGACTATTATGGCAAAATCATGATTTGTGTTACATTGCAATTTTATGACATCTGTATATATTTTCCTTGTGTTCCCATGTGTGCACACATGCCCTGTGGTTGTACTTTGCGGTAGTGTGGCCATGACATTAAATGTTATTTTTTATGTGTTGTGCATGTTTTTTTATGCCATTGGCTGTATATTTCACCATTGGCATATGTTAACTTTGTAATACGTAAGTTTGGTCCACTTTCATAGCT
Organism: Protopterus annectens; assembly: GCF_019279795.1. Lineage (NCBI taxonomy): Eukaryota > Metazoa > Chordata > Ceratodontiformes > Protopteridae > Protopterus > Protopterus annectens. Next base: position 1,034,622,495 of record NC_056727.1, on the reverse strand, counting down.
CCGATGTTCTGTTTGGAAAAATGTAAACCATTTTTTTTTTGGTTTACATTTCTGTATGCTTACGCTACGCCTGCACCACTTCATGAATCGCTATGCACCTTCATTTGCATGCTGCACTACTGCACATGGGGTGATTAGCATACACGAGCCTAGTGCTGCGCAGATCTGGTGTGTGCTGGTAGTGCTTGTGGAATGGATCGTACTTGCATCAATCGGCGGCCATATTTGGCGTTAGACCGCCTACGCTACGCCTGCGCCTGGCGCAAGCTTCATGAATCCCGGGGATGGTTAATACACTGGCTGTGTATAGATGTGAGGGTGTTCATTTGGTATGTTGACAGTATATTTGAACATGTCAAGAGTGTGGCTAACAGCTTTTTGGATGATAAGAAAGGGAGTAAACTTTGATTACTGAATACTTGAATGGAGATAAAAATAGGACCTGAGAAAAGCAGTTGAGTAGAGATGGATGTTGACTGGAAGTTGTGCTGCAGTGAAATTAGGAGCAGTAGAAGGAAAAATTAAGGCAGGGTATACAGCTTGGTGAGTGCAGCAAATGTGGTTTTGTAATAAAATGTTAGACTGACAGGGCATTTTGTTTATTTGTAGTTTGTATACTAACATTAGCAGTTAGTTTATAACACTGAGTGGGGAAGTGGTTTAAAGTTGGTCTTGGAAGTTGGTTCCCTGACTTAAATGAAAATTAGTTCTACAGCTTGTAACAAGCTACATACTTTTGTAACATGTTGTGCAACCACAACGATCGCTGGTTTTCAATCTGTTAAACTAGAAAGCATTAATATTTAATGGGAAATCAGGAAGGGAGACAGACAGGTAACATAGCACAAAAATTTGTGTGACCAAAAGCAAGACTGATAGCACTTAGTAGGCAGTTAACTCTTGTGTTTTTTTTTTTCCTGTACCTATCTTAGCTACTCTGTTACAGGCTGATTCATGTTTGTGGCAGAAGGGGTGGAGTAAGTAATTTAGAAGGGACTAGACAAACTTTCAACTTAAGCACTCAAGCCATTCATTTCTCAGCCCGGCACTTGCTCAAAACTCATAGCAAGCACTTATAAACCCTAGCACTAGACCCTCCTATACTGTACAGAAAGACAAGGCTTTCTATTCAACCTTACCAGTCATTCAGTAAAACAGTTCACTGTACCTATCCAGGCATGTCCAAAGGGCGGTTTCAGGCGTACTCTCCAGTCCAACTGGTGAATCTGGGCATTTTGAGGCAATGATACAACTGCCTCATGTACACAGACAATCCTCTCCTCCTACCACCAAACACTAATACATGTGAGAGATGCAATTATACAGCCAAACTGGAGGCAAAGCTCTCTCAACCTGAGGCTGAATCAGACAGTCAAAAGGAGAAGGGAAATACTTGCATCACACCACCAGTCTCACATAGACCCATTAAACCAGCACCGGCAAAAAACACACATAAATACATGAAAACATACTCGAAGGCTCTAAATAAAAATCTGCAAAAGCAACAGAGACCTCCAAAGCAGACATGCACCCCCCCCCAACACAAATCATGAACGACAAACTTCACAAAATCAGTGTGCCATGCAATTACAGCCCTTAAGGCAAAATAACATACCCAACATACTAGTAATAGGTGACTCTATAGTCAGGCAAACTGACGTCCCACTCACTAGGCTGAATAAGGAGAAGGTGACTGTTAGCTGCCTGTCGGGTGCCAAGATCCGCCACATAACACAAGCACTCAGGTCACTCCAGAACAAGTACAACTATGACTCTGTCATTGTCCATGTTGGTGTGAATGACGTGAACCATACCTCCCTGGACTACATGAAAAGAGACATGGAAGAGCTCTCTGATCTTGTAGGCCAGGCGGGTATGACCCTGACCCTGAGTAGCATCCTGCCCTCACCAAGAATGCTACCACGGTATAAAGAAATAATTATCAATTTCAACAACTGGCTAAGTTTCTGGTGTCATTCAAAGGGGATCCAGTGTCTGTCTGCCTGGGATGACATGCTCGACAAGCCACACTGCTTCACTAGAGACGGCTTGCACCTGTCACCCTTAGGCTTTTGAATACTGGCCAAGGCTCTTGCCACCCCCATAGTGCCTTTTTTAGGCAAGGCTCAAAAGACAAACCCACCACCATAAATAGCACAAGTAACAAAAAACTGAGGGTAATGCTACTCAGTGCCAAAAGTCTAAACCTCAAAATGCACACACTTGAGGCACTCCTCAGTATGGAGAAAAATCAATATATGCGCAGTAAGAGAAACCTGGTTTAAGGCTCCAGAGAGCACTCCAGCACTACCAGGCTACAACTCATACAATACATTTCGGCCACAGAACCCAGAATGAAATACAAAAGGTGGGGGCATATCCATGTTCATCAAGGATACCCACAACTCCAGGTTAGTGGCACAGAACGATGCTTCAGAGATCATCCACGTGCAAGTAACAATGGGCAAAACTGCAATTCAAATTGTAGCTTGCTACACATCACCCACCATGTCCCAGGACCCCCATTCCGGATTTCTGGAAACATTGGGAAATATAAAGGTCCTACCAAACACCCTAATATTGGGCAATTTCAATTACCCAAACATTAACTGGGAGAACTACTAAAGTACTAACTCCCTTGCCCAATATTTCCTAGAATTTATAAACTCAAATGCCCTGGATTAAATGGTCAACACTCCCACCAGAGGTGACAACATATTGGATCTGGTCATCACCAACATGGGCAACCAGTGCTCCACACCGGAGGTCAACCCCTCGCTGGTTAAATCTGACCATAAGCAAATCACTTTGGATATCCACATTTCGCCCCCACCCCCGGACAAGGAAACCACCGTGAACATTTTTTTCAAAAGCAAACTTCACGTTACTTAAATCCAAGGTGGAAAGTTTCAAAGCCCCCATGCTAAAGGATAACGTTGTCCAAGCTGCAAAATCCTTTACTAATGCATTCTACGGGCACCTACAAGAATGCACGGATCCTGCTATGCCAAGCAAAACCAAGACTCACTCCTCCAAAAAAAGGAAACCAGTCTGGTGGACTCTTGCCATAAGCAAGCTATATAATAGAAGGAGGAAACTAGAACAGAAAAGAGTAAAAATCCCAAGAAGGAAAGACATCCCTGATCAGTATCAGGAAGAAACTACGATCCCTCATAAAATCATTCAAGGCAAGTTTCGAAAGAAAAATTGCCAAGGACTCCAAAGATAACCACAAGGCATTCTTTAGCTATGTTAAGAATCTAAGTGGCAATGCTCAGATCTGCTCGGAGTTAGTGCAGAATGGTACAAAATACACTGAATCGACCGATATTGCCAACATCCTGAGAGGTTCAGCGCAAACGTCACCCCCCCTCACCTCCAAAAGGGCCCATAACCATACCAGAAGAATGTAGACCCCTTGAAATTACAGACATTCAGGTTAAAACAGCCCACTCCAAAGCCAAAAACACAGCATCAATCAGACCGGACGGAGTCCCAGGCTGCATCCTACATGGGCTCAAAGATGAAATAACTCCTCACCTAAACACACTGCTCAAACTCAGCCTCTCCACAGGTTACGTACCCATAGAGTGGCACACAGCAACTGTTATTCCGCTCCACAAAGGTGGAGCCATAACAGTCCACAGGAACTATCGCCCTATAACCCTGACTAGCTTGGTCTGCAAGGCTATGGAGCGCATCATCATGGAACTCAGTAATGGAGACATTGGGAACCTTCAAACACTGGACCCTACTCAGTTCGGCTTTGTTAAGGGCAGATCGTGCCTCATAAACCTGGTGGACTTCTTTGAAACAGTTACCAAGGCTATAGATGAGGGGAAAGGTGGTACACACAGCCTACCTAGACCTCACAAAGGCCTTTGACACCATTCCCCATTCTGGTATTATAGACAAGCACACCAGCCTGAACTTAAACCCCTATGTCACAAGATGGGTTGCCAACTGGCTCACGGACAGAACCCACATGGTAAAAGTTGTGAGAGCTTGGTCTGACTCTAAACCGGTTACAAGTGGTGTCCCCCAGGGCTCAGTCCTAGGACCCCTCCTATTCAGCATATACTTCTCAGATGTACAGGCAAGCACAGGAAGACTATGGCTGAACAAGTTCACAGATGACTGCAAGCTAGGGGCTATAATTGACTCTCCGGCTGACACAGACATCCTCCAAAAGGGTCTGACTGAGACGGATACCTGGTGTCAAAATCATGGCCTCAAGCTAAATACCAAAAAATGCATAGTCATCCCCTTTGGAAAAATCAAAGTACCCACAAACTATCACATTGGTGGTAATCCCCTAAATATGGAAGATGTAATAAGGGATCTGGGGACCCAAGTAGATAGTAATCTCTCCTTTGATAATCACATTGCCAAAGTGGTTAGAAATTCCTTCTAAGTGACCCACCTTATCACAAAAGGGTTCGCATCCAGATCAAAAGAGGTCATTGTGCCCCTCTACTCATTGCTCATCAGACTCATCATAGAGTACAATGTCAAATTTGGGCTGTATCTTACAAGACACCTGCAACAGCTGGAAAGACTGCAGAAGTACCTCATCAAGAGGATCACTGACCTCAAACAGATGCTCTATGCAGCTCGATTGAAGAAACTCCAGCTGTACTCGGTTGCATACCACCTACTCAGAGGTGATCTCTTCCTGACATACAAGGCCATGTCCAACCCAGAACTGATGGACATGCTCCACCCAAAGAAAATCTTATCCCCTCAAGCCACACGCTCTAGGGATCTAAACCTCACCACAACAATAAATAGGACATGCTGGAGGGATGGATTCCTGTCCCACAGACTTCCCATGCTTTGGAACAAGATTCCAATCTACATTAGGCAGAGCTCCTTGCTAACACTCTTCAAGAGAAACCTTGATGAGTGGATGGGAAACAGAAAGTTTATCCCGGGGATCACTTCAGTGGCTCTGCTGGACAGAGGCACAGGGAACTAATCTAAGGGGGTGGAGAAAGCCAACACATTCTGGCTAGGCTTATAAATGCCTTCGGACAGATAGCCTAGTACCTACCTATGAATCTATAACCCTATTTCCATATATAAGAGGTGAGGAAAGAACATTGCAGGAGTGATCTTGTCTTATCCAATTGTATGGCAAGATTATCTTTTTCAAGGATATGATTTGACTGTTCTGTTTATGGCACTTTTTCAACCTAGATCTCAAATCTTGAGTCCTTTGTCAATGATGAGCTTAAAGTATTTAAAAGAATTAACACATTTATTGCAGTCTGTTATTTTTTTTGGGTGGGTGGGCAGATTATTTCAGTCAAGTGGCAAACATTTAGCACAGGGAGTATAATACATTTTGAAATGGCAACCTTCATTACAACTTATGATTCTGAAAGCCGCATTGAATTTGATCAAAACTATTTTGAGTAATGTCTTGTGTGCTATGTCATGTTAACAAAGCAAAGTAAGGTGGAATTAGTAGTGAAATGCACAAAATGATAGCTATCACAAAGTTTCACTTGCCATTTATATACAAGTGAGAGCATGGACTGAATTCCTGACCCAGAGACTCCCCAGACTCTGGAATAGATTGCCCATACATGTAAAGCAGAGTGCCTCTTTGGACCTCTTCAAGAGGAACCTTGATTGGATGGGAGAAAGGAAATTCACCCCAGGGATCACGTCAGTCGCCCTGCTAGACAGGGGTCCAGGAAAGTAAACAATGTGGGAAGAAATAGCCAGGGAATTGTTATGGCTAGGCTTGTATAGGCCCTAGGGCTGATAGCCTAGTACCAACCTATGAACCTATGAACCTATGTGTATGTTGAGCAGTAGCATCACAGGGGAAAACCTAGCCTGTTTTTATTTAATGAATTGTCTTCTGCCCTGTAGTAACTTGCAAATCATTCAGGTGAACATATTGTGTTTCTTCAGTTTGGTCATAAGTAGACAACAGTGAACAGTGTTAACTGATTTAGTGAAATCTGTAAACATTTCACAAAGTCACCATGACATGCAGGTGTTCAGAAATTGCTGAAAGGCATTACCTCAGATGAGCTGTGACTGAAACCTTATATGGTATTGACAAGATGAGCATTGTCTTTGGAAGTTGGAGGATGTCTTCATCAAAAGTTATGTCAAAAATGATTACTAAGTAAATGGTTGGTTGTTAGTAATTCTAAGAAAGGACCATCTTTGTAAAGTCAAATACTAATGGTTTCTTTACATAGTTTGGGAGTACGTATTTCATTGCTATTCCCATTTTCAGTATTGCTAATGGTAAGGACAGAGCACAGGTGGTTATAAGTTTCAGAATGTGGGTGTAGATTTTGTAGGGTGAGAGGAATAAGTAAATCTAATGTGATTTAGCAATTTGCAGATTGTTTGTGCAGTCACTTATCAGTGCTTTAGATAGTTCAAGGACTTTCAACGTTGAATTGTTTACATCTTGTAGGTTGTTTGTGACTTGAGTGTACTTTAGTAAATGATGCCATAGAAGCAGATATTGAAATTATGTAAAGTTGCTAGTTTGTGCCCTTTTCTAGCTTGATGAAAGCATTTGTGGACTGTGGAATGTATTCAGTTGTTGAAAAAAAACATATTTTGCCATTTCTCATTATTTGCTAACAGATGTGCATTTCCCACTACTTTTGTAATGTTATTTTATTTTTGTTAAACTAATATACTCTCCAAAAATGGTTACATCTGGTCATTGCTTGCCCCCATCTGATTATTGTTACTTTAGCTACAGATAAAATGCAAAAGTGCCATGTTTCATTCTGAGATGGCTGTTTGGGATTGATCATATAGATTATGTTGAAGAGTGTGGAGGTAAGCATATAACTGCATTTCACAAGTAACATAACTGACACAGTGGGTATCAGATAGTACCTGATATGAATTACTCAGATGCTGTTTGGTTATATGACTGTATAGTTTTGATTTCTGACATCCATACAGTTTTGTAGTTGCTGGACATAGTCTGTTTTTTTCCAGACAAGAAAAACTGTAAATTATTTGCTCTGTAAATTAGTCATCAAGATAACAAAATTTATAGTAGGGAGAACAGACCAAAGGATGTGATGTACCGTACTTTGCTTACCAACTGTTTTATTAATCCTGGCTGGCATTTGGATGAGACATGCAAGTCCAGACTGGGTCAGGGAAGGGAGCCAGTATGTGTGTGTGCATGAGTAGGGATCTAAAATAAAATGCTGCAGGATTCAATAACATCCATGTAGGCTCCATGTACAGCCTACTTGGAATGTACCAGTGTATGCAGCTATGGTTCCCCCACGGCAGCATGCTGTGCATAATAATCATGGCGTGCTGCCGAGGGAGATCACAGTAACACGGATATTGAATTTGGGTAAGCAGTAGTGCAGAGGCTGTCCGGTAGTTGTGCATTGTCCAGGAAATACCTGGACAGATGTTATGCACAGGATAAGAATCTATGTAATGCACCCTGCTAGTGTAGAAATATGTGTGAATTTTAATCATTTTTTTAATGCCCGTTTGCATGGTGCAGAGTGCAGCAGTGCCGAGTTCCGCTTACACATACACAAGTGACATCTGCAAGACATCTAAAAATAGAAACCATATGTAATTATTTATTTTTGTCTACTGTTTTTACTTTATTTATTTATTTTATTTTAATTGCCATTTGCAAGGCACGTCATGATGCTTAGCAAAGCTAACATGTAACTTAGTAGTATATTTGAAGGTATACTTGTTTTCTCACTATCTAAGTAGCTAAATAGGTGAAGTCTCAGCCTACAGTGTAGTAGGTTCCAGCTTTGAGTCCTGAGCAGTCATACCTTTTTACATTTATTGATGTGAAAATATGTGAGGTGATCCAAAGGGTGGTTTAATTCATAAATAAAATGTTTACATTTGTAAAAGCTGTGCAATGCTAAGCACTGCTTAAACATGGCCAATAGTTATTCCTGTTTGAGCATTGCTAAGCTCCACTAAAACATGGTTGTGTGGGTTTACACAATGCATAGCTATGCTAAGATGGTTTGTGCAATGCTTAGCAATGTTGTGCTTTTTTTAATGTTACACTATAACGTGTAAGGGTGGGGAAGCAGACTATATTAAAGCCAATAGGTGGGAATTCACAGTATTCATTGGAGTCCATAGTAAACTGTCGATATGCCTGGTGGTGTTGTTGAGGGAGCGCACTTTCTGGCTCAGTGGTGGGGTGTGCAAGAGGAGTGTTTGTTGGACTCTTGGTCCAAAACTATGAACCTCAGCTGTTGCAGGGCAATTGCCATGGCTCAGTATGTAAAGCTGAAGCCTGGGATCAGTTGGCCAGGGATCTTACCAGTGCTACTGGTATCCCTCATACTGGAGTATAGTGTCATCACCACTAGGATAACCTGAAGTGGATGAAGTGGGGAACCTTGTACACCTGGGTCCAAGATGCTAGGGCTGGGCTTGCCACACAGATATGTAAGCATGTTTGCTTCGACTTTACTAACATACAAGCTGAATCTGTGCAAAACTGGCATGCATAATGGTTGGCTTCTCTTCCAACAGCTGCAGCTGAACAGGGTCACAGTTGTCAGCCTCATGCAGGGTGTATGGCCGGGATGCCCCATGAGTGTGGTAAGTATGTATAATTTCTGATACCTGTAGTGCAATAAACAAAAAAATCCCAACAACAATACACAATAAGGTTTAAAGCAGGATTGCAAGTTAAGTAATGTGTGCAAATAACTTCAGTTGGGCTGTATTCACTGCATGTGTGTTCTAATGTGACTCCAGTCAACTGCACAATTGAAATTAATAATGAATGTAGAAGTAATTGCCTCATAAATGTATTGTACAACCCACAGTATGGTTCAAGTCTGTCTGCAGGCCATTTTGAGTCAAATAATGATCTCTATTCTTCCCACTCTAGGAACAACTTATATGGGTAAGGGATCCCATATTCTGGGCAGATATTTTGCGTATAATTCACAGATTCTAAGGAGAAATAACAATAATGTGTAAAGCAAAATTGTGCTATGATAAGTAATGTGTGCAAATAACTACAGTAGGTCTGTATTCACTGCATGCATGTTCTAATGTAACTCCAGTCAACTGTACAAATGAAATTAATAAAGAATGCAGATGTACTTGCCTGATAAATGTATTGCACAACCCACAGCTTGGTTCAGGGCTGTCTTTAGGCCAGTTTGAGTCAAATAACATTCTCTATTTCTCCCAGTCCAGGAACAATGTATATGGGTAAGGCAGCCCATGTTCTGGGCAGATATGTGTATAATTCACAGATTCTAAGGAACAATAACAATAAAGTGTAAAGCAGGATTGTGATTCGACAAGCAATATGCACAAATAACTGCAGTAGGGCTATACTCACTGCATGTGTGTTGTAATGTAACTCCAGTCAACTGTACAAATGAAAGTAAAATGAATGCAGAAGTAATTGTCTGATAAATGCACTGCACAACCCACAGTATGTTTCAGGGCTCTCTTCAGGACAGTTTGAGTCAAATAACACTCTCTATTCCTCCCACTCCGGAAACAATGTATATGGGTGAGGTAGCCCACCTTCTGGTTAGATATCATGTGTATAACTCACAGATTCTAAGGAACAATAACAATAAAGTGTAAAGCAGGATTGTGCTTTGATAAGTAATGTGTACAAATAACTGCAGTAGAGCTGTATTAATTGCATGTGTGTTCTAATCTGACTGCAGTCAGTTGTTACATTAAGTGGCATGTCCCCTGGAGTCATAGCTTTTGGGTTCTACTCACATGCCAGCCAACTAAGACAGGAGCAGATGTCTAGTCTACTTAATATACATGAATATACCTCTCAAATGTCGTGATTTTTCCTAATGTAATGACAACTGCCTGATGTGTCTGGCCCTGGATTAGCAGATAAATGATTACCTGGAATGAAATATATTTGCAAATCTATTTACAGAACACATTGGTAGTAATGTATGGGCACAGTTTGTGAAACTGTGTATGTGTAGTTGTGTACCTGCATCTGCTAGTGCTTCTCCCATAATGTTCCATGCTAACAGCTTGAGAGATACGTATGTGCAACATCATCTTCAGAATAATTGGAGTCACTGTACTGACAACTGACACTGCACACCTGTAGAAGTATGTATTACTAGTCTGTCTAGTAATATCATCTGCAAGTTCACTAATGGTATGTTTTTCTCCCTCTCCCCACCCCTTATCTTCTTTAATTTATTAATGTTATTTATTATTATGACTTAATATTAATATAGTCTGTTAAACTAACTGTTATGTTGGTCTTATGGGTTATTTCATACTGGTTTGCTGGTAACATGTTGTTATGTTATTTATTGTTGTGTTCCATATAATATACCTTAATACATATTTTGATTAATCAATATTATGTTCCATTATATTAATACTAACATTGGTTTGGTTATTACTAATCTTAACGTATGTTTATATCCCATTTACTATAGGGCAACAAGGTAGGTCTGTTCCAGGTGATTCACCTACCTTGGCTTCTCCGGCTGTGGCACAGGGGCCCAGCATGTCTGGGCAGCAGCCTGGTGGTGCACCATTAGCTACCCCATTCACTACCTGCAGTATCAGGTAGTTCTACCCCTTGGAGTGGGGCTGGGCCCTTCTCTGGGAGCAGCGGTGGAGGGGGTGGTTTTGTCATCCATGACGAAATGCCAGGTATGATGCGCAGGTTGCTCTTTCGAACTTTCAGACATTGCCAGTGCCAGATGGAGGGCATGCTCACCACCCTGGTGGGGTAGCCTTCACCACTGCCACCACAGGGGCAGTGAAGGAGCAGTGTTGACAGTCCCATGGATGGGGACTAGAGTCACACTGCTACCTTGTGGATTCACCTGAGTCTGAGATTCCACAACACCCTCCCCATCCAAGGTGTTCATCCCCCTCTTGTATCACACACCAAACCTATCTGCTGTCTTGTCTGTCTGTAAAAGTTTCCTCACCTTTCCAACTTACCTCTCACACATTTACTTATGTCCCTTCCCCAACATTTCACTCTAAAAAAATGAGCACCTGTCCCATAAAAAAAATCCCACATGTGACACCCCACCACTGGACCAGTAATCAAGGAGCCTCAATCCTCACCAATGGCAACAATGGGAGATGTACACTGGGAGGGCAACATGGTACACACACTGTATTAGCATATGCAGTTCTCTGTATCAAGTGCAATTTCCCTTAGCCCAGTCTGGGGCTGTTTCCCCCCTCTTTCTTCAGATCCCCAATAAGTCTCCCCACTAGCACAGCTATAGAGTTGAGACCTCAGCTGAGTGGCTAAGCCACAACCTCCAGCACCCTCTCTGTCCAACCAGTGCCCCTGCCCAAGTAGCTGATGCACACACTCTTTGAGGTTTAATTTATACACACACACACACACACACACACACACACACACACACACACACACACACACACACACACACACACAAAACTGGGAAAGGCTGTCACAAGTTTACTAGCTATGTCCACTTTTGTTCAGACTGTAAGGTAGTTATTGCCACCACGCTGGCTCCTTATCAGCTACTTTAAGGCCCTTAACAAATGGTGTCCAATCTTACTGTGTAATGTAACTATTAATACAAATGGTAGTTTGACCAAGAGCAAGCCTATTAGGAGTGGCCCACAGTATCACCAAATAAATATGTAAGTACTCTCAGAACTTAAATATCTCTAAACAGATCAGACACAATGAAATGTTTAAATATATTTAATAATAAATAATAAAAGAACAACACAATACTAAATATATATTTACAGTGACAGAGTTCAAAATCACAGGAAATATTTGAAACAACATTGTAGATAGACTCAAATAAATAAAGAAAAATATCTAAGCTAAGCTTTGCTATATTCCTGACTATATCTAAGAGAGTTACTATATCCTAGTTAACTTACTTAAGAGTAAGTCAAATGTATGGTGAATGGGTTGTCTTATCAGGTCCAAGACAGAATACAGAATGCTGTGTCTCTCTAGGAGAGTTCACAAATCAGTATATTAAATATTACTGCTAGGCTTGCCTGCAGAATGACATAATTTCTTGTCATCTCACTTCTAGTCCCCAGTCCTAAAACAACCATTGATGGCAGTTGGTAGCATTTAATATCTACCTGTGAAAATACATAGACCTCAGATGTTAGACAGATGGTGGAATTCATAAATCAATAAAACGCTTCCAAGACAATACAGAGAGCTCCCTAGTTTTAGACATTGTGTCTCTTTGCTGCATTGAAACTGAAAGATATCATCCTTTATTGCATAGTCATAAAGTAATTTAATTCCGGCTATTTTTCTGAAGTTAATCTCCTGTATTACAATATCCACTGTTAAAATATATATTTAAAACATTACAATAGTGCACGTATATTTCTGTTCTTTTCAGTAGAGTACACTGTGGATACATTTCAAGCACTTTGCAAAAACCTTTTCAACGCACACTTCTGTACCAGCAGTTTGATATACACATGTCACAGAGTTCTAATGCATTTGTAACACAAGCATCTTACATGAATCATGCTGCTATTCACAAATGACATATAATTATTTGCAAAATTTCAGATAGCTAGACTGGCAGTATCTCCCTTTGTCGCACCTTACATAGCTCTCCATTTCATACATTGTATCTCACCAAGAGGATCAAGGGTCTCAAACAGATGCCATATGCTGCTCGGTTAAAAAAACTCCAGCTCTACTCAGTTGCATACTGCCTACTTCGAGGCAATCTATGCCTGACATACAAAGCTATGTCAAATCCAGAATTAATGGACATGCTCCACCTCAGTAAATCTAAATCCCTTAGAACCACACGCTCGAGGGACTTGAACCTCAGCACAAAAATAAATAGAACTTGCTGGAGGGACAGGTTCATAACCCAGAGGCTCCCTTCGCTCTGGAATAGAATTCCAGTTCATGTGAGGCAGAGCACCTCACTGAATCTCTTCAAGAAGAATCTCGATAGGTGGATGGGGGATCGTAGGTTTGTCCCAGGGATTACTCCTGTGTCACTATTAGGCAGAGGCACAGTAAGCTAAACCTTAAAAAGGGCACATTATACTCAAATCAAGGGGTGGAGTAAGCCATACAGAATCAGGCTAGGCTTATAATTGCCCCAGGGCAGAAAGCCTAGTATGAACCTATGAACCTATGAACATGTGTCCACTGGACACATGTAATTTGGTCACATTTGCTTGACAATGCAGGTATGTTGCCTCACCTCTCTTTATGGGGGTGACAGTCCAAATTTATTTACAAATTCTGTCAAACTGAACGGTTGTTGCTATCCAAGAAATGGATAGTTATGGTTCTTTCCTACACCCTTCCTCCACATACCTACCTGCCTTACACTGTGTTTACCCCTGCTAGCACCCCATTTCACTACTATCAAATCTCTCCATTTTTCTTTTCTTTAAAGATTTTTTTTGTGCACTGCTGCGCTACACAGCATGTCACACAGCATCTCTGAGCTTAGCTAAATGGAGCTATAGTGATATATGTGTTTGAAATGATAATAAACATGTACAAAATTTACACATGTGCCCTATGTCAAACCCAAGACCAATGCACCTAAAGACCAGTGCATTTACCTGCCACTCCACACAGCTGTTAATTTAAACAGGTGGTTTAAGCAAAACATAGTAATTGCAAATTACTGTCATTAAAACTCTCAAAAGCTTTAAACAATGTCTCACACTCTCTTCTGCTGCACAAACTGTATAACCTCAACTTCTCCTGTGATACTGTTGCATGGTTCTCCAGCTACCTCACTAATAGATCTCAATCAGTGAGATGGCTCTCTGCACTCTCCGCTCCTCTCCCTGTCAAAATGGGTGTATCTCAAGGGTCTATCCTAGGGTCTTTACTTTTTAATATTGTTACTAAGCAGCTCTATACCTCCTGTCCTCAGTCATCTTTAGTGCAATACACAGATGACTCTACAGTCCTCACCCAGCCAACTCTCCCTCTAAGCTCTTCTCAGCTACTGAGGCATCTTTTAACTTTGCTGAAACATAGCTCCCCAACAACCAGCTCATCCTTAACCCTAAAACAACAAAGCTTTTACTCTTCCTACCTAAAAAGTTCAACAATATTAAGCCCTCCTTCTCCATACAGTCCCTTAATAACACTCCCATTCAGGTAGAATCCAGTACTAAGCTCTTAGGTGTAACAATCAACGATCAGCTTAAATTTGACTTGCATGTTAATAACTATATCAAAAAGATTCATTCAGAACTAGAGCTCCTTTACCGTAATAAGAAATTCCTTACCTCTGAAGACAAGATTACTCTCTCTCTTACTTACCTTCTACCCAGTCTAGTGTACAGTTCTCATATTCTCACAAATCTTAACTCAGCACTCCTGACCAGACTTGAATCTACCTACAACAAGGTAGCAAGATTTGCTGCCCAACAAACCTACAAATCCCATCACTGTCTCTCTCTCTAAAACACCTAAACTGGCTTGAATTACCCCACCAGGTTTTCTCTTTTCTCTCAGCTCCAGATCATCCATTCTATCTTATACTAGCCACCCTACTGCCCAGCACTATCCCCTCTCATCTCCCATTATTCTCCCTTCAGACCTCTCCGGAGCTCTAACCAAGACCTACTACAAATCTACAAACCCAAGTCTAAATTTGGATGCAACATGTGTAGCTATCACCCCACTACTGCCTGGAATAAGCTCCCACTAGAAATCAGGCACCTACACATCCTAAACAATTTAAGACCACCATCAAAGAGCACTGTAAAAGTCACTGGTCCTGCCACTGCACTCTCCCTCCTTAACATCCCCAACTTCTCATACCTTAATCTACTTTCTGCCCTTAACTCACTCTTCTCACTAGCTCTCTCTAATCTTCCTTGACTACTCTTTCTACTGTCTTCTAAAATCTATTAAGCAAATTGCCTCAGAGAAACATTCTATTGTAATTGTCTTGCCTTCATGCAACTACATCATGATAAAACTGGGTTTTTGTAACCACTTACCCCAAAAACTATACTCATCTTAATGACATATTTCTTTTTCTACATCTTGAAATAGTTATGCTATTACTGACACTGTATAACACTGTATTGCTACTTAATGCCTTGTAATAACACTGTAACATTACTGTTTAATGTAATGCTAATTTATAATGAAAATTGTATAATATGCTGGAGCTAATCTCCCCAGGCCTCCACTGAAAAAGGGTTCTTCAGCTCAGTCGGACAATCCCGGTCAACAAATGTAAAATAAATAAATAAAATAAATAAAATTAAGCATCTTTAAGCAGAGCGGGGCATTGCACTGCATCATGCAAACTTGCTGAAAGAGTAATGGAAAACCTGAGAATGAACCTTGGAGTCTAGTGCAGACCTACACTACTTGAAAGCCAGACACAGAGTAGTTGATGCAAGTGAGGTCTCTAATAGCAGGTAAATCTGCACTTTTATCAGCAACATTTAGAAATACACCTGCTAAAGCATTATTCCCAAAATACGTCTTCAACTGGGTCTCTGGTAGAGAAATACATCCCTATTAAACCATGTATATAAATATGTATATAATAATGGATGTGCTTGAGGTATGTCAGAGCCTGTATGTGTGCACTTATATCTTGACAAATAGATCTGCTGTAAGAGTGACTCAGTACCTCAGTCTGTTAAATGTTTTGCAAGCAATAATTTTTGCCACACATGATTCTGGGTTCAAATCCAGTGGTGTGTTGCATTTATCAATGATAAATGATTAAATAATATATAGCTCTAATAAAAATAATACATAACGAATAAATGATAAATGCTTCATTTATCATTGAATAACTGAGTCATCCACTACTTATCCACCCAATGCATTTCAAATACAATGTCTGCTGTTCATTGATGTCAGTCAGAGGCCTGCAGATAGGAACACAGTTGACATACCATTATAGCAACATTATAAAATGCATAGAGTGTCAGATCATACATTAATATACAATTACAGAGGATTATAACTTAGGTAATGCAAAGGAGGCCCTCTAATATCAGAGTGTAGCACACAATCATTTCATAATGATATTATAGATTAGCACAGCTGCACAACTAGCATGCACATTTGGAGGTCCTGCTAGCAGCAAGGACTGCCAGCACACATATTCCAAATGACTACTATAATGTAACACATGGCCTGACAGTTGCCCAAATGGTTGACATAATGGTATATTTACCCCCTATGTTGTTCAAGGACACAACAACATGTTGCCTATTACTCTGTTAATTATACCTTCAGCTAACATACTTACCTTAAACACATGCCTCAATATCCTGTGGGATGGGTTCCCCCACTCAGGCTCCGGATGTACACCAGAGCTGTCAGTGTCACACCTTTACTCATAACTGCTGTTATCCTCTTCATTCTGCAGCCTCTCTCACTATGCTTATTGCCTGCAGCAGTAACATCAGCTGCAGCCTGCAGCCCACATATAAATGTACATGCTCCCTCTGCTGGCATAGTATTTCGACTCAGCATTTGTATCCCATCTTATGAGAAAGGGGATGGATTCCACATTGACACCTTACAACCCCTTCAATAGTTGCAGGGGATTGCCTGATTACATCAGCTGTGTATGCTTCAATTAGCATTACTCAACGATGGATTGGTTCAGAGGCCATCCCCTGCTACTCAGGTGCACCTTAAAAAGGAAACCCCCTAGCTAGAGAAACCATTGTGTATGAGTGTTACTTTTTATGAACTCGGAATCGTTGATGCAAAGCATATATATATATAGATCAATAGATATATTGGCTTCTTTCTAAAGAGGTGCATTGTACTCCAGTGGTTATGTAATCATTTTATCACTAACATGATGCATATGGTGAAATATAGTTATGGGGAATTTGATTACATCAGTAAGCCTGTCATAGAACTTTACTGATAACATGTCATTGATCTCCACATGTTGTACCTACAGTGGACTTACAGTACAGCAAGTGTGGAATGCTACATGATAAACAGGGACAATGTCCCCTGGATAACACTGCTATTTGTTTGGCACTGTTGGTTGTATAGAATTTAGGGGGGGGGTTGCTGTTATGGAGCATATTACATTGGACTCCTGTCTTGGCTGTCTTATTATACATCTGTATCTGTTATGCTACCAACAGGAATATTTGACTATTGCTACTCCATCACTTAATCCCACAACCTTTGTATGTTGTGGATATACCTCTCATTTGTACATATGTTAGCAGATTTTCCAGAGCTTTGCCTCATATATTTGATCCATGTTTCTTAAAATTCTGGTTTTCTGGCAACGTAGTTGCAAATCATTAAAGACTGCAGTTAGATAATAAATGATGACATCTGTTTTGCAGACTTCATACCCTGCATACCTTTTGTGGTCATGCACAACCTGTTATTTCCATCAACAATGTAAGTTTATAACACCAATACATAGAAATTGTCCCTATTTTCTGGCCTTTGTCCCACTTTTATTTATGTCCAGATTTCTAGTTCTAAGAGGTTGAGGCATATGGTGAGGCACATGTTTGAATTTTAGATGTGTAATCAAGCAGTAAATACTGTTAGCTGTCCTATATGGCTGCATTTCTACCTTCAGCACCCCACATATCTGATCCTGACATGTGTTTTCTTTTTCTTATAGATCAACAATAATGTATAGGCATTGAAAGAGCCCCTTTCACTGAGCCTGAAAATGACGCAATTGTAAAGGCCCTGCAGCAGCATTATGAGATCCTACTGTCCAGTGGAAGGCCAAACAAACAGCAGTGGGCTGCACTATGGGTCGACCTGGTCCAAAATTTAAATGTGGTTGGTCAGCAGAGCAAGACATATTAGGAGGTGTGACACTGTGCCACTGATATGATCCATACTGCCCGCAGAAGAGCAGCATACATCACTAGGGATTGTGGTGTCACTGGTGGAGGGCCTGCTGCAGAACAACCACTGTCAGCTACTGAGGAATTCCTGGCAAACCTAGGTTCACAATACAGCTCCCAGGCATCCATCACACAGTATGTCATGGATGTGGGTGCCACCGTTTGTACACCAGAGGACCATACAGGTATGCATAGTAGGATCATCACTGGAATACTGTAGCACTCAGTATGTCAATGTTTACATAGTTTTAAGTGGGTGTCAGGTTTTGTTTTGTGAGGGAAAACAGGTTAGCTGCAGTTTGAGTCTCAGGCCAGATTGTGACCAACATACCAGTTTACATAGTAGCTACTGTAAATGTCAGACATTTTGATGTATACCCTGTTATATTGTAACAAGCAGAGCTGTTTACATTACCTCTCGCTCAAACCATTTCAGGAACATCAGGAATGGGATGAGGCCATGGTCCTTCTCCTGGTAAACACAACACTGTTTTATTGCATGTGTATATTTAGTGAAATGTATATGCTAAACTGTCTTTCCAGGCCTGATGGCTGGATTGATGTACTGTCTGCCTGATTGCCAACTGTAGAGATATATTCTGACTGTACACAGTTTACAGTCATACCTGTGCCATGTAGGTGTGCCCACAGTGATAAATTTGCAAGTATTGTCAGAACAGTACAGATTGCTAGATGTGTCAACTGTGCAAGGGTTTTTCAAAATGTCCACGTTGCACATCATTTAGGTATCTGTGATACTGACAGCAGCGTAACATATCTTGCAACATAGTAATGCATAGCATAGTAGTTACAGTATTAATGTAATGCTGTTCCCTTTTTTTCATAGGTGATTATGGGGGCTTGTCTCTGCCCCCTTCACAACCTGATGTCAGAGTGTCTTCAGACTCTGATGATGATGGTGGCCAAAGTGAGGCACACCTGGGGGTTGCAGGTGCTGAATCTGACACAGATGTTGACATCCCTCATCTGCTCTCATTGTCACTGTACACAGTCAATATGCCTATGCATACCCAGTCTCCTGTGGCCACAGATGTTGGACAGTTAGAGGGTGGGACTGAGGCTGCAGGGAGTGTAGACACTGACCATATCCAAACAGCTAGTGAGGTAACACCAAGGCAGTTTGATAGGGGTCTTCTTAGGAGGCCTGCTGTCCCTCCACCACCTGCTGTAGGTGTCTCATCACGTGTCACTCTGTGAATGTTTAAGGCTTTCATGGAGGCACAAGCACATTCTGAAAAGTACTCCCACAGAATGCTCGGAGTTATGGATGCAACACAGTCTGACATCCATGATTTCCTCCACCATGTTGCTGATACCCTGGAATGGTTGACTGATATAGTGGAGAAGTTCATCCCATACAGATTACACAGTATCAGTCCTGGAACACATGCTGTCTGTGATGGAACATCTGGTTGGAGTTGACCATCGGCCTCGTGGACATAGTTCAGCAATTACATCTGCTGAGAGTCAACGTGGCTGTGCACAATCACATTCCCATAGTGGCAGTACATCCAGCACTCCAGAGAGGAGTATGCTGTCCACAATACGACATGGGAGACTATGGGCTCATGATCCTGGGTGTTCCTGTGAAGGACACATTCCCACCAGAGAGCAGTCACTCTCAGGTAGTAGCACATCATCTGACCTTGGGAGTGGAGGTACCAGTGCAACTCATGGCAGAATATGTTCACAAATCTGGGGGCAGAGACGAACTGTCAGCTCTACCATGCATGTCTCACAGCTGTCCAAGATACAGACATGTAGGGCTAGCACTGAGCTTGGTTGTGTTTACATACAGACTCACACACCACTGTCATAATCAGGTCACCTACAGACACACACACCACATCTCCATGCTCCATCATGCCTGATTCTCTTCCTGACTCACACACATGCATGTCACCCTATTGGCTTAGCTTAGGCCTCCTGTACTCCCATGCAACTCCCTGTGCAAGTGGTGATACTTGTGCCACATCCTTGTCATCTTTCTCATGGATGCAGGGAAATAAAAGCTATGTGTCTGATGCACAAGGTGACTATCTACATCACTATGACCTATCATCCATTGTGTCTTTTTGCAAGCTACTTGTACTGTTCATTTACAGATATTGCATGATACCATTTATAATGAGCCTAGATTCATATCATGTGGTTATGTTACCATGGATGCTGTAGAAATGGCTTTGTCATCACACAATAAAAGGTGTCTCATGGAAATGTCTACAATTCTCTTTCAGGATTCTGCAGGGCACAGCTATGCCTACACTTGTACAATCAAACCATCAATGTCAGAGCATGCAATTGAATGTCAGCACAGATGAAAATGTCAGCAGAAAGGTAAGTAACTATAGGGTCATTGGAACATGGGTTCATATGTGTTTAATATGTGAACAAACACAAGGGCTTCTTGAAGCCTAGCCTTACATCCCTAAACTGTGACAATGGCTGATACCCTGAAAGAATGTAAGCAGGGTTTTGGGTTCTGAAACATCTACAGGCCAGGGTGTGGGAGATGAAAAATCTCCACTTTATCTGTGTCCATTCCAGACATTGGTATGAAACCATATGTGATCATCTTGTTTCCCATCCAAATGTGCAACTTGCACTTGAGTTGCATTAGGATGGAACTCTACTTCACATGGATGGGGAGCCTGCTCCATATATGCTATAGTCTCTGGGTTATAAGTCTGTCACTCCAGCATGTCCCATTTATACCACAAGCAAGGTGTAGGTTTGGAGAACAGGTAATTTTGGTGCTAGTTGTTTTGTGGATATGCAGGAGGTACACAGTGGGGTCTGCAACTGTCCTGTATGGCAGCCATACACTTACTCACCAAAGCATATTAGAGACAGAATACATGGATAAGGCCTTAGCGCAGTCTCCATACAACATGTGACATACACCATGTAGTGATTTACTGGGATCCTCTGTGGCTGCTATAGTTGGTGGATATGCCTGGTTGGTTACTCAGCAAAGGTTGCACATTGCACTCATTGATAGGTCTGATGAATGTTGAATACAGTGGAACAATGACTTCCATGGATTTACCTGCCCTACCTTGGTTTACAGGTTGAGCTACATAGAATGCATTACCCAATATTACTGACACGTTTCAGTCAAAGGATAGATCACTATCGATGTGTTCATAAGTCCCTGACTACTGGGTCAACTGTAGGCGGTAGTTATAATGGCTGGATCACTCCCAAAAGGATAGTATTGTATAATTCTTGGCATTTACTGTTGGTCCATGTCTCTGACAGCCACTGTATGCCTGTGTCAACCCCTCCTGGATAACATTTGTGTCAGTGTGGGATGCAATGACATCTCTTCATTTGAAATCAGCAGCAAATTTAGACAGCCACAGAGCACTGACAGTGGCAATGTCTGCAGAAAAGTTATTGCCAAAAAGGAACAGTGTGAGGAATGGTTTGTGAAGGAGTCCACTGGTGACTGGCCTCATTGTAGAGGGGGACTCCTCATTGTTAATGTCATGGAGCCTGTCAGTCAGCCACTTGGCTATCCCCTGGATGACATTGATTTGTACCTAATCACCTGGGTTTGTCAGCAATGAAATGCCTTGTCAGGTGTAGGTGGAGTGACTTATCTTTCCCTCATCCATTGATTTCACAACCTTATCAAATAGGCCCGTCAAGTAGGGTAGCCATGATCTGCTTATGACTAAACCAAACTGTCTGGTCCAGTGTTTGTGGGTGTGCTACATTTCTATTGATCATCTACCAGTGCCTGTAGATGGACCCCCTTTGTGCAGAGGAATAACTGTTGTTGTTTCTCTATTCCTGAAGGGCAATGCCTGTTTGGCAGCTACAGTGAAATGCTAAATCTAGAGGTTCTGAAAGGTCATGTATGCAACTCCTTATTGTAGTTATTTCCATCATGGTTTCCAAGATCAATGTAACCCAATGTGTCTGAGTTTGCACAGACCACTGCCAAACACTGTAGGGAAATTAATATGTACACCCTGTAAACCTAAACATGGAGTATTTAGGCAGGTATTCTGAAGTTAGACACTGATCAAGCAGTGCCTATTGAAAACAAAGAATTACATTGTAACTGCTGAAAAGAGAGGAGTAGCCTGAATTGCTGCTGCCTGGCTACTACTGCTGCTAGTCTCACCATGGTATCACTCTGTTGGGATACAAAGCTCCTGTTCTCTGTCTCTCACCAGAGGTGAAACATTACCACCAAGGTCATGATATGAAGCAGTCCACAGCCTGTTTGTTGATTCACACACTTGTCCCAGATGATGCAAGCATCTTTTGGCTTGTTGTAGCCTTTTCCTGGTAGATGCCTTGAATAGCAATCACACCAGTCATTTAAGTTTTGCTTGCATTATGACTTAGGTTCTGAGCTTAATAAGATTTGTTTGGGTACTGATCTGATGTTGATTAGGAGCACAGTTGTAGCATCAATATATAATGTATGTCAGGTGACATAGATGTCCAAGGTTGATGTGGCAAACTCCATAGTGGCAGTTGTCCATGTTAGATGGTGATATCACAGCAAGTCATGCATCCTGCCCTTCAACAGCATCATGGTGGTGATCTGCATGACATGGCTGTGAGGCCTAGTGCAGAGGAGTGGCCACCTTTGGGCAATGTAGCTGTTCCTACCACATGTCCTTTTTATGTGATACTGCACATTTGTTCCCAGAACGCAACATTGATTCCACATCATTACACAACTCATTCATTTGTGGTATGGTTGTTTGACAGACATTGTAGGTATGCAAGGCCAAAGTAAAGACTGCAATGTTGAACAAGTGTCCGGTGCATGCAAGGACATCCACATATTTACTGCAAACATATGACACGTATGACAATGAGTAGGTTGCCAACATGCACACCTCACCTCCAACTCCACCCATACTCACATTACACATGCCTACATATGCTAAGCTCCTTAACAGAAACAGACACGCACACCAGACACCTCACAAACATAGAAGCAAGCATGCTACATATAATACTACCATTGCAGAACAGTACACATAATATCTCATGCACCACTATATCACTGCTCAAACCCTTAAGGCAAGACAGTAGATCACACATATTACTCATAAGTGATTACACCATGATACACTTTGATGTTCCACTTACAAGACTACATTAGAGGAAGGTCACAGCCAGCTGTATGTGAGGTGCCCTGTTATGCCATATCACACGTGCATTCCAGTCTGTCAACAGTAGGCACTGTTATGACTATGTCATAACTCTTGTTTGTGTGTACAACTTGAGATGCACCTCTCAGGAGTCTATGAAGAGAAAACTGACTGAGCTGTTGGACTATGTGTCTCAGGCAGGTATGCCCTTTGCCTTCAGCTTCATTTTAACCCCACCTCGGATGATGCCTACATGCAAAAAGAACATGATTGACATCAATAATTGGCTTAACATCTGCTATCATTTGAAGGGGAACCACTATCTGTCACCCTGGTATGACATGATCAACAGACCTCAATGCTTTGCAAGATATGGTCTTCATCTGTCACCCACACAATTTTAGCTACTGCCCAAGGCTGTCATCACCCCCATAGTGCCCTTTTTAGGTAGTGTCCTAGGGGCAAAGTTCTAATGTAAACAGCAGAGCTACAAATAACCTCAAGGTTATGCTGCTACATGCTAGGAGTGTCAACACGAGACCCCACTTAGTGGAAGCAGACCTCACCATGGTAGACGCACACATTTGTGTGATCACAGACACCTGGGTCAGGGCTGTGGAGAGCAACATAGTCATAACAGTCTAGAACTCCTTCCATACATGCAGACCTCAAACTCATGGCATGCAAAGTAATGGGGTTGATGTATTCGTTTTCATTATGGATACATATATATCCAGACTGGTTACACAATATGATTCCCTGGAGACAACTCAGGTGGTATGTCTTTCTTGTAGGTCATATTCAAGTAATTGCCAGCTGCAGGAGCCCCTCCATAAATCAGGACACCCCCTCTGCATATTTGCACCTACTTGAGTTCATCAAGATACATCCAGACACAAGTATTTTGGGTGACGTTAAGTACACACTGACTTGTAATATTTGCCATGCTCAAACTCAGTTGCACAAATATTCCTGACATCATTAACCACAATGCCCTGGACCAGCTGGTTAACACTCCCACAAGGGGAGCCTACATACTGAATGGTGTGTTTACCAATATGGAGGGCCACTGTAGCAGCCCCACTGTGGGCTACTCCCTGGTGAGATATGACAACTAAATGGTCTCATTCAAAGTACATATCACACCTCCCCCCTTGCAGAAGACAGAAAAATAATCTTCTCCAAAGCAGATTATAACCTCTTACGGGATGGTATCAAAAGCTTCACTGCTCCTCCCCTCTCAGAAGGAGCTAGCAACTATGCTGAGCTGTACATCAATGCTTTATACAAACACCTGTATAACTGCATTAAATTGGCTGTACCTGATAGGTGAAACACAAACTCATTATGGAAGAGCAAACCTGCCTGGTGGACGACTGCCATAAACAGGCTTTACAATAAGAGGGAGACATTGCTCTTTAAGAGTAGGAGGGATGGAGCCCCCTGAAATGGAAACACTACCTCATCTGCATCGATAAGCAAATAAGAGTTGTTGTGAATTCCTCTAAAACAAAATATTCCTCGAAATTAGCCTCTTCCACAAAGTACAGCCACAAAGCATTCTATACTTACATATGTAACCTAAAAGAAAAGAACCAGTTTAGTGCCAAAGTTGTACTTCATGATACCACATATACTGGTGCTGTAGACATATCTCATCTTTTGGTTGACTGAGTCTGAACAAAACGTCACTCTCCTGCCCCGACCACATGTACACCTTGACATAACTACCACAACTCCACTACCTTGTACAGTATGTGAGACGGGCATGTCATAACTGTCCTCTGTAAGGACAGAAGCAGAGCATGTATGGGACCTGAAAACATCCCATGTTTTGCCCTACATGGGCTCCAACATGGACTTGTAACACCCTTGGACACTCTTCCCAATCATAGTGTAACCAACAGCTTCATCACAGCTGACTGGAAAGCAGGCACAGTTATTCCATTGCACAGATGAGGTGTGTCCATTCGCCCCACAAACTATATGTTTATCTGCCTCATTATCCATATCTGCAAGGCCATGGGACAGATCATCATGGACATTATCAACTGAAATGTAGGTAATATTCAATTATTTTCCCCTAATCAGTTTGGATTTGTCAAAGTGACATCATACCTGTTAATCCTGGTGGACATCATTGAGACAGTCACCAAGGACCTGGCTGATGGGAAATCTGTACACACAGCCTACCTGCACTAAGAGAAGGCATTTGTCACTATCCCCCATGAAGGCATCATCGAAAAACACACCTAACTAAGCTTGACCTCTTATATCAAAATAGGGGTTCTTAACTGTCTCACTGATACAAGTCATATAGTCCAATAGGGGAAGATCCCTCCAATAGCTGAGCTGTAACCAGTCATGTTCCAGAGTCTTCTGTCCTGAATCACATAGTGTTTGGAATCCATTTCACCGAAGTACAAGCACAACATAAATGACTATGACTGACAATGTTTGATTATGCCACCTAACTGTGAGCAGTCATACAATAGACATAGTATGGCAACATCCTACATTATAGTGTTACATGGACAGATGATTGTTGCCAAACACATGGCCTTAAACTCAAAGCAAATATATGTATTATCATTCATTTTTGTAGCAGCAATGTTCCTGATAAGTACCAGATAAATATCAACAGCTTAAGTGCTTATGAAGGGATGAGAGACCTGGTGAGACATGTTGACAGCTACCATAACTTAGATCA
The DNA here is from genome assembly GCF_019279795.1 of Protopterus annectens. Lineage (NCBI taxonomy): Eukaryota > Metazoa > Chordata > Ceratodontiformes > Protopteridae > Protopterus > Protopterus annectens. The sequence goes on along the minus strand of NC_056727.1, from coordinate 1,034,596,773 downwards.
CCATGTCTACACAGTGGTAAGTAGGTCATTATGTCTTGTTCATGTCATACATGAGGGCATTGTCTCCAGTACAAGTAGATAGTACCTTCATGTACTCTTCCCTCATCAGGACAATATTTGAGTGTAATGCCCCTTTTGGTATATAGCAAACGGCTGTGGCAACTGGGGAAACCACAAAGGTTCCTCACAAAGGGGATGCAACTCTTTGGCATCTGTCTTATGGAGATTGTCCACAATCACCATCAATTTAGTGTGTGTCAAACAGATACTCAGAGGTGATCTCTGTTTTGCATAAGAGTCAATCAGTGACCCTGCTTTATTGGACATGCTGCACATATATAAGTGACATGGATAACCAATTTACTCCCAGTTAAGATTTTAACCTGGTATGTAACTTTTATAAAACCTGTTGGAGGGTGAGAATTGTCTACAAAAGGTTAACACATATTTTCAACACACTTCCACTTCATGTCAAACTGAGCACCTCATTGGCTCTTTACAGATGCAATCTGTATGATTGGATGGGTAACCATAACTACACCACAATGGTTCCACCTGTGTACACCCTGGATAGGGGAAGTAGGTGTTGAATGTGTTACTAAGAGTAAAAGGTGGCTAGATATATGAGGACCCTAGGATCATTACCCTACTACATTCCAGTGATGGAATAAAAATGAACAAACAAACCAGAAACCTATTAAAAAAATGGAGCAGGCAAATGGACACATTACTAAACCATAGATAGTTTCTCATGCTACATGAGTGCTTTCATTTAATCACTGTTAAACTTCATTTTGTTTAACTCACTACATCCAAGTGATGTCTCTAGGTGCATCTGCAGTTAACGCCTACTGACACCTCTAGGCATCAAATAATGCTTGTTCATATTTGTATCAATAATTCTAAAACCATATTGTGTGCAAGATTTTAAAATATTTCAAATTAAAGTTTACACAGTGGCAAACTCAACTGCATTAATATTTGACCTCTGTCTAGTGCAGGTGAATAGATATTAATTGTTTTTATGGTATTCATTTATACAGATTGAATTTTCACATTTTATTAAATATCTCAACGACCAAGTAACACAGACAGAACTCCTTAGCCTAATACGAATGCTCTCAGCTAGATGAATAAAATGCTCCTGACAAGTATGTGTGTAACTTGAGTGGTTGCTGAGATATTGTAAGTGGTTTACAAAATATTACAAATGTAATAGTTACTGTATTTACTGTGAGTGATAAAATTAGGTTAAGACCTAGAACCTAAAGAATACTACCATTATAAAAATAGCTTGTGCAAAGCGTTTCCCATTTATACTTATTCCATAATCACTATGGTTCCGGAGATATGAGCATTTGTTTGAAATTTGAGGACATACATAGATTCTGACAAAAGGCTTAGGCTCTGCCCATTGGAAGTTGCAGTGCAAACTTGCTGACATTGATTGAAGTGAATGAGTTGATCACTGTTAGATAATAATGAAGTTTAATAGTGATTAAATGAAAGCACTCATGTATTGTGATAATAAACGATCTACAGTTTAGTAAAATATTCCACTGATGCTATGATACCGTAGGCTGATGCAAAACACTGCCTAATATCCACACACATCAACATGGATACAGTTAGACCATTATCACTGTCTAGTCATGCATACAGAATACTGGACAGCACACACACAGCAAGTGGGTTTGAGTGAGATTAGAATCTCTACCTATCTAGTCTTACATACTTACTACACACACCACATCTCATGTTCGGCTTTAACATGGCTTTAGCTGCTCTTATGATAGTTGACATCAACAGGCCTTGTGGTGGAGAAGAGTTCAATGGCCTGCACCACCTGCTATGCCCAAAAACAGTGCAAAACTCTACCTCTGTTTAAGGCATTGTGGAATGAACACATACTTTCTGTGGAGATGCACATACATGCATACAGAAAGTGGCCTTGCCTGAGTGTCAAACCCCTACCTATCTAGTTTTTCACACTACAGATCACATCATGTATCATAATTACCTCATCTTAATTCTGATTTTGGTATGGCTTTAGGTACTCTTATGGAAGATGACATCAGCAGGCCTTGGGAGGAAGAAGACTTTGGGGGTCTGCGTCAAGTGTAAAGGCCAAATAGTGCAGACCCATTGCAGTCTTAAATCTACATTTGTTTGGAAGGGAGATGCACATACACAGCAAGTGGGCTGAAGTGAGATTAAAACCCCTGCCTATCTAGTCTTACACTCTACAGATGACAGTACTTATCACATGCACCACAGCTTAAGTCTGACTTTGATGTGGCATTAGGTACTCTTATGGTAAGATGACGTCAGCAGGCCTTGTAGGGAGAAGACTTTGGGGGCCTGTATTATGCGCAAAGGCCAAAAAGTGCAGACCCACTGCGTTTTAAAATTACACGTGTTTGGAAGGGAGATACACATACACCCACACCACAAATAGGCTGGACTGAGACTGGAACCCCTAGCTCTCTAATCTTACACACTATGGCTCACAATACTTATTGCATGCACCATGGCTTAGGTCCAGCTTTGATGTGGGTTTAGGTATTTTTATTGTAGATGACATTAGCAAGCCTTGTGGGACAGAAAGCTTTGTCGCCTGCGTCAAGTCCAAAGGCCAAAAAGAGCAGACCCATTGCAGTTTTAAATTTACATTTGCTTGAGAGGGAGATGCATGCACACACCAGTTGGGTGGAGTGGGATTAGAACCCCCTACCTGTCTAGTGCTACACACTACAGATCACAGCACTTATCATACACGCCACAGCTTAAGTGTAAGACTGCAAATGACTACAGGTGATGTTATAGAGGATATAAATAAGCCCTGTGTTTAATGGGTTGGTAGGGCTGCATAATCACACAGCTTCCTACCATTAACTGCAGCTAGTAGCCTAACAGTGAGACAACTGTTTTGCAGCCTAGCTATGTGTCAACAGCCTGTGTTTGGCATACAAGTCTGTTTGCATGTGGATGGAGAGGCCTGTGGCAAAAGAAAATTTACCCAGGCAATTAATGGCCAGTCAACATAATACATTGCAGCAGTTGCACAGTTATTGATGTATGTTTGTTGAAATGAAGTAGACACAGAGGGCTGCAGTGAATTTGGGTGTTCTTGCTGGTATAGCTATATCAATATGACTTCACAATATATGTATGTATTCCTATGCCATGCCATACATTTCAAGAATTCCACATGGTCTGTTAGGGAGACATGGTATGACTCATCACTTTCCAGCTGTTTGCAAGTACACAGATGTGACACATGGGTATGTGTGTTTCACAGTACATTGTGTTCTGCTGTCACATGTGGTATCATTTACACATGATGGGTGAAGACGGCCAGATCTGTGAACTTCAGATATCCCAGTAATATTAAGATTGCAACACATGTTGGTCTATGCAGTTGCAAATGTCTGAAAGTGCATTATGTAATGTTGAACCTTTCCTTGTGTCCCTTCCTCCAATGCTTTATGTGTCATAGTGTAGCTTTACTATCCATGATAGGTTTACAGGTTCATAGGACGATACTAGGCTATTGGCCTGTAGGCCCTTATAAGCGTAGCCAAGAATTTCACCCATGTTCCCTCTGTGCATATAGGGTAATTCGGACATACACACTCACACACACACATATATATATATATATATATATATATATATATATATATATATATATGTGTAGATATAGATGTTTATAAATATAGACACATATAAGATATGTATATTTTAGTAAGCAGTATAGTTTGTGAGGCAACAGAGTTGCGCTCAACTTAACTAAGTGTGTGAGCGTGAGCATGCTTAATGGCATTTTGGCTTATTTGCACATTGCTTAGCAACTCGCAAATGGGAGGTGCACTGCTGATACCTGAGACTTCCTGTTGCATAAATTGACTTCATCTCACACCTAGGAGTACTACAGGCTGGGAGTCTGAGATGACTTGGAAAACTCCAATTTGGATCTACCTACATACCCAGTTCCTTGCTTAATCTACAGTTTCAATCACTGTGTGTTGCATTTAATAGTCACCTTTCACTTTCTGTCTTCCAAATGTCATATGCTTACTTTTTTATATATTTAACAGCATCTGATGCTCATGTGACCCATTTCTTGTGCAAACATGCCCAATGTGTAATACATTTAAACAGTATACCCAGTCTCAAGCCATCTGCATACAGTCTGTAGAACAACTATGATGTGAAAGATAGGTCTTCAGACAACTGAAATGAAAGTCCGGCCTAGTACAGAGCCCTGTGGGACACCCTGACTGTAATCATAAATATCACTTGTCCAATTACTGTATGATACTTACCATGTCCGATATGTAAGCCATGCAGCTATCCATCTTCTCTAGAGTGCATCAAAACCTAGTTGTTCTGATGTAGTGATCAGCGTGTTGCATATGGGTCTGTCTATTCCATATGAATCATATCACAGCATAATTCTTCATTTACAGCTGTTATTATATTGTTATACTACATCATGTTACAGGAGATACTGGGTGCGTTTTCTACATATGCATGCTGATGTATGTTTTTATATCACAGCCTTTACAATTACGCTAATAAGTTATCCATTAGTAACAATGTACTTATTAAATAGGTCTTAGAACTGTGGCACATATCCACATGTGTAATTACTATGTGAAATAGAATCATACTAGTAAAACACACATAGAGACAGTCTGTAAAAAGATATACATATTGCTACGTCACATGCATAATAATCAAATATGTCAGGATTAGAATCCTGGACACCATCACACAGCTTACCTGCCTTATTCCTTTGTGCCACAGAGGCTGGTAGATGAATAAGAATCATTAATCACATCATCACCTGCATAAATATGTACTGTGCTATTCTCAATTAAATTAGACATGAAATGTACATTCAGATTGTACATTGGTGTACTGATGCTATGTGGCATACTACCTGTGTGAAAGGTCATTCAGCATAACTTTAGTGTTATGACAGTTACACTGGGACAGTGCTGTTTTTCAGGGTGAGGAAGTAATGCACATTTTCTACCAGGACACACAGTAGTCTTATTAGTTAACCTCCCTTTCCAACATGTCCCTTGAATGATGCACCAGTAATCCGTTGCAGTAGGACTGCATGAATATTCCATGCATGAAGCCTACTGAATACAAATGGTGACATGTTAGCGGAATGGTTGTTGGTAGTTCCATGTAGTTATACTATCTGTCCAAATATACCAGTATAGTAGCCTGCATTTTGTACTCGGTCCATAGTTATGATGACCTAACATAACAATCTACTATAATACTGTGTATGTTATGGACTTACCTTCCAAGTGCAGCAGTTGACAAGACTGTATTTCAGGGCTGACTCTGTATGATGCAAGCAGTGCACCGTCAATACACGGATAGGTACAGGATGTGTGAGTTGGCTGGCATCACTGTTACTATCTGTATTTGAGTAGGTGTGAGGTGTTAGTCCCTAGGTCCCTAGATTGTCAGTGAATGTGCTATGCATTGTCTCTTAGCCAAAGCCAGGGCATACTGGATATGCCTACATCTGCTTACATGGACATCAGCAGGGGGATCCTCCTCTGAGTCCTCCTGTGACTGTGGCTATGGTGATCTGGGTCTGTATCCCTTCCCTTTTCTGATCTTGCTGTAGCTGTTTCTGCAGGATCAGATTGTGTAGCATAGACCATACTGTGAATATCTGTGCATATGTGGCTGGGGTATACCGTAAGGCTTCAGCAGATATATCAAGGCACCAAAGCCATGTCTTCAGAAGCCCAAACACATGCTCTTTAATGTTCCTAGTTTGTGCATGTATCTCATTATGGCATTCTTCTGTGGATGTGTGTGAATTTCTGATCGGTGTCATCATCCAAGTTTCCAGCGCATAGCCGACATCTCCCAGTAAATGGCCCTGTGGAATGTCCCCCCTAGCAAACATCTGGTACAGCTGTGATGTGAGCCAGATATGGCAGTCATAATAATTGCCAGTGTTGCCAACACACAACAGTCATTATAATCCCCTGGGCATTGTACACAACTTGGCAGTTGATGGAGTGGTATCCCTTGGAGTTAAAGTAGATTCTACTCTGCTCACCAGGTGGTGCCTTGATGTATAAATGGGTGCAATCTCTGGCACTCAGTACTTCAGGGAAGTGTGCTACAAGGGGAAAAGACATGTGCTCATTGGCATTTGGGAGCATCACATCCAGGATTTGGTGGAGTATCCTGGAAGCAGAAGCCTGGGAGACCCCCATCATGTTCCCAGCTGGTCTTTGAAAAGTACCTCTAGGTAGTATTCTAAGGGCTACACATACCTTAGTTTCCACTGGAATTGGTTCCCCACTCTTAGCTCTGGCTCTGAGGTGAGGCTGGCAGAGGTCAGTGAGCTGCTGTAGTATGCCCCTGTTCACCCTGTAGTGCTCTACAATCTCCAGCACATCTAGCTCCTGATAGGTTACCCTGGGCCTGAATACTGCTCCCCTCCTCCTCTGCCTAGGTCTATGGTCATCAGCACCAGCAGCACTGACTTCAGCCTCTAGCACATGCAGATGCAGAATAGCTGCAGCAGCCCCTAGCATTATTCAGCTTATAATTCCCAAGTCTGTACTCCACTGGTTCAAATTATTGAGGGAAAACCAGAATGTAGGGTGCATGCACACTTTATACAGTTGTGGTGTAGGTCCACCATGTGGGATTGGCTAATTTGGATGCATGTCAGCTGCTTAGAATATAATTAACATGATTTACAGACCCTAGTTATTTTCACTCTATGACACTATGCACTGTGTAGCTTAGCATACAACAGTAAATATTCTCACTTGAATATTTCCAGTTTTAATTGAGAGCTTCCTATGTCACCACTGTGCCTTGGGGGGGGGGTGGGGGTTGGTCACACAAACATACTTAACTATGCAGTGCACCACAGAGACACCTGCAGCTAGAACAAAATCTGCTAAAAGTAAACGCGACAATCCCCCCAGATGTTATCCACATTCACTGGGAATATCAACACTGTGTAGGAGGCTATATGAAAGGGATCTGCGGACATGGTTGCTCATTTTAGCAATTTAACAAATTCACTTCACTTGCATACATATTCATGCTGATAGCCTGGAAGCTACACAGATCATGCCCATGTGTGCCAGGCGACAGCATGAATGCACCATTATCCAGACCTGATGCAAGGTCCTGCAGTACATTTCTGTGACATACATTTATCATTTTTTATCATTTTTTTTTTTGCATTAAGCATGTTTGCGCACTGCAGCCCATAGTACAAACAAGAAGAGATTTATAAAAAAAATATTATTCATTATACATTTTCCCATGCATTTATCCACATCCACAATGTATTTCTCCCCAATACTACTTGTGATATACCCTTTTCAGGGGGGTTATATCCATGTTTGTGGACATTTTCACCCACTACTCTCTGTGCAGATTCCTGTACATGAAAAATTTCCACATACACTACAAACTCGGACACAGACCCCCAGATTTACAAAATTTCCATGCAGGACTAGCTTAGTCCTGCACAGAAGTGCCTGTTTAAGGGCAGGACTGCAGCACTGCCCAAGCTCCTAGGCTTACATGGAGTGTTTACAAGTGCAGGGGGCATGTTTAATAGCAGAGCTCTCAGAATAAACTCACCAACTGTCCCCCATGTCTAGAAGAGCAACAGTACATATAAATTAAATGAAGAAACCTTTTTATATATTTTTTAAAAATACGAGTTGAGCTAAGCGTAGGTGCCCGGGTGTGCCCATCGCTTAGCTATGGTTAAAGCAGCTTAAAAGGCTGAAGAGGATAACAAGGAAGAGATATGCAAATGAAGCAGAATAGCAATAGTGTAGTAGGCAGAACATTCACCTAAAGAGCAGGCATTTCCGGTTCGAGTCCCACTGCAACACAGTTTATTTTACATGGCAAAGCACGTTATAACCAACATTTTTGTTGCAAAACCCACTAAATAACATATATTTATAAATTGGAGTACTGCAGGAAATGCACATGTGAAGTGTCGGTGTCATAATGAATAAGGCACTAGTAAGCAGGTCTAAGCACAGATAAGCAGAAGTAAGGGTGTTTAAGTGTGTTTGCACAGGGGTAAGCACTGCCTACACAGATTAAGCAATTTAGAAGCTAACTGAGTAAAAGAAACTGTAACCAGAAGTTAGCAGTGCTTACCTCCATGCAAACCCACGCAAACCCACTTACAACTGCCTTAAAGTGCCTTAATCACTCTGTATCCAACAGCCTGTGTTCTGCCCAGCAACAAAATAAACAGCCTCTGGAAAACTCAAACCCAGCACACAATACACAAAGTGATTTACCACTAAGCCATGCCAGACATACATAAATCTGATGTTTTCAGAAACATAACATTCAGCCCAGTCAGGCAACAGTACAGAGAATGTATTCCAACATCTAGATGTATGCGTGTGTGTAAATATATTAATATCTAAACAGATACAACATATCTATATATGAAAAAAAAAAAAATATATATATATATATATATATATATATATATATATATATTTGTGTCTTTCGGCTTTTCCCGGTTAGGGGTCACCACAGAAGAACTCCGGTCCGCTAATGATTGGCAGTAGACTTTCATGTGCTGGCTTGCCGGGCCTAATGCACAACTTTCAATGAAGGAACGCCCATTCACCATGTCGACACACAGAAGACACTCTAACTGAGAATAGAACGGGCAACGTCTAACTGAGAGGCGACAACGCTACCACAGCACCACCACCGCGGGACATATATATATATATATATATATATATATATATATATATATATATATATATATATATATATATATTTATATAAATAAATATATACATATATATAAATAAATATGAACATATATACATACAAATGCCTACATCTACACATATATATATGTCAACACCTATATGTCTGCATATACACAACAAGTTGCATATATGTACGCAGATATATATCTTTATAGGTATGTATGGACATAGTTATAAATATGTAAGCAAATATATATACCTATATAGGTATATATGGCCATAAATCTGTAGATAGTAATGGTAGATTAACAGAAACATATATGTCCAGATGCACTGTTAATGGGGTTGAGAGGCGCCAAACAATATACGTCTTGTATGAACTGGCATATCCCCCCACCCCCACAGCCAAACACATCCGCCCTGCAATACACTACCAAGTGTTGAAGATCCCATAACCAGGACCTGACATGACATGCGCACATGATGTGAACAGCACTACATCCAACCTGTATGATGTCAGGCTGTTATTCATAACATATCATGCAGTACAGTCTTAGTCACAAAGGATATGTAAAATGTGGAAGCTGTCAACATCCCTAGGATACATATACACAGTCACATATATGCAGATACATATATATATATATATATATATATATATATATATATATATATATATATATATATATATATATATATATATATATACACATACATGTGGCTACACATACACACACAGAGATATGTACAGTAAGATATTTATGTAGTAGGCTCATGCAATATGGTGCACCCACTATGCCTACAGTTAACACCCTAACAACTAGACACTGGATGACTCACCCTTACAAATGACATTCATTGCCTGCAACATATGCCCACAGAGAGGTCATAGGATGAAAACCACACACAGGTTTGCAGAAATGGAATACCTTTATTTGTGTACTATTACAGAATTACATGCCATGTCATATAGCTGTTCAGACACTGACATCCATATCAACAGAGTAATGCAACTGTGAAACAGTTATTCTAATACAGTAGTCTGGAAAGGTCCACAGCTGTTGCTGTCCAGGCCAAGCTCTTCAAATCGTACTTTAGTAAAGACAGACTGGGCCACAGGATACCACACAACAGTAAGTGATGCAGGTGTATAGTCTAGCAGCCTCTTTCTACACCATATACACAATCACCAGGTGGTAAAGACTTCAGTTGACAAAATGGGATGCAACTGTTACATAACAAGGCATAACTGACACCATCACAAGCACACTGGCAAACAGAACAGCCTGTATGGCAGGAGGCAGTAGGCCTGCAGTAACCCACTTTATGTAAGTAATGTCAAGATGGGAGACATGTATGGTACTGTACATCCAGATACCTTAAGGCAGCTCACACCTGATACACCCACATGTTGTAACAGCCTATGATATGTATGATGCATCCCCCCTAGACTCAATAATGCAGGGCCATATACAACTGTTACATACACTGGCCTCTGGAGTGGATATGGACACACATGTATTGTGTAGATGAAGCCCACACATATATATAGCCCCAGCCCCACCGTATGTGTGGGGGATACAACAGCAGTGGACTTCTGGCAGGCATGGCAGCGTGGTATATGTATATGTGCATATGTATCTCTAGCTGTATATGTGTAGACATATACTGCTCTGTATATGTATATATCTGGGTGTGTATATGCATATCTATGTACATATACACACCCATCTATATATGTTGATATGTACATGTGTAATTATCTATATAGATATCTGGATAACCATATGTACATATATATTCACCATATGTCCTGAACATGGTGTGTAGCCCTACCTCAGCCCCTATAGTCTGACCTTCATAGTGCAAGGGGATGTCAGGCATGTATATCAGGTATATTAGCAGACTATTGCTACTGTGATAGGGATTGTCTTCACAGACATGGTGTGTGGGAGATCACATCTGCTTTTCACATGTGCGCCATTGGCTGCTGACAGACATCCTAAAGACATCATAGTACAGTACCACTGACATATGTGGACATTCTGACACACTCTGTACAGTCCAGAGGTATACACATACCCCCTTAGTGTAGAACATGTAGACCAAGCCTGACAATATGGATGTTAACAGCCATGTAGATGGGTATAACACATAATGACTGGTATACATTCGCCCCCATAGGTTAGGCATTCACACACCTCTGTCTGCCCTGACACATAATAATTGCTGGTACAGAGGTGCCATGGCCACATGCTATCCACTAGATATTGACATACATCTGTACAACATCCCACCGCTCTGTCTGACATACATGACTGTTAAGGGAGGCCCGGTAGCAGTACATCTGGAAAGTATCTGGACATGACACCTCACTGGGCAAGTACACTAAGCTGCTAGGCATGTAACAAAGCACTGTGCAGGCAACAGGTAGACTGGCTCAACACTGGTCTACATTTCCTATGGGGGAATGCACATGTACCTGCATATATAGCAGGCTCTACATGCATGTCACAGCACAGGTTAAGATGCACCTGCGTGAAAGTGCATAACCACAACCAATGTTAACATTGCCACAGCTACATTTGGTAAGCTAGCATAATATTGCAGTATATGGACTATCTGTTCCACACCATCCTCATATGTGCCACTCACACACTAACCCTACATATACTGAGCCGCTACACAGTGTGGTTTAATGGCTGTCTTTGTTATGGGACATGTGTGTGTATGGCCCTACAAACATGTAAGCCAATATGGTAACATACAGTGGAGCAGCATGTAACAGCAGATAGGGCGGGACCTAAGATGATGACATCTACACAGTCCAAGGTACATATTAACAATACACACACTGTGGCATTCACCATGAATACACAGACCTCAGTACTGTACAAACAACCACAGAATGCCCAGGTCATGTCATCAAATATAACCCCTACTGTACATAACATGTGTAGCAGTCTGATATCTCACCGGCTTTTTATCAGATATGATGACACTAATTATGGTGTACAGCTCATATGCACCTCTTAATGCATGACATATGTACAAAGGTTGACAGAGTTGTGGTTGGAAGCACATACAGGGCCAATATTGACATGTTGCTGTGATAACCTCATACATTTACTAACAGGGTTTGTTGCAACATATGTCCTATGAGGGATATGAGGTCAGTAACTGTCACGACTTTCACCATCTACAGACTGCAATCCTTACACTACCTTCTGCAGTTCACAGATAGATGCTCTGTGGATAACACATGAAACCAAAGGCACAACACACTGCCCAGTCTACAGATGACCCTAAAAAAACTAAATAAACTGACATGACCCTAAATAAACTGACATGGCAGGTATTAAAACATGCAAGACAACCGTATCCACACATACACTGTTAAACCAACATTACTCCAAATGCAGTATAGCAGCACTTACAGTCTGTAGTCAGGTCAGGCACACACCCCTCCTGTGTGTTGCCCTGTTTCCATAGTGTATGTTGTTAGAGGTAAATCCCCAATCCATCTGAGATGCTGTTTGCCAAACAACAGATCTGGATCCTGCTCACAGTGAATGAAAAGGTCCAAGACCAACATGATGTTCCTAGATATTGGATTGTGTTTCCTTGCAATTGGCTATGGGAATGTTACCACAGCTGTTCCACAAGCAATCAGCTAGGGGAGGGCTGCAATTCGTGGAGAGGTCATCAGCTGATCATGAGCATCACTTAAAATGCACATGCTGCTGCCTAAGAAAAGCAGGTGTAGGTCTCCACATCTACCAGTAAGAGAGTGAGAGAGGCAAACAGAGGCATTGACAAGTCAGGGAGGAGTGGGAGAGTAAAACCTAAGCATATTTGTGTCACACATCTTCCAGCACAGAGTATCAAACCCCTGATGACCATGCAGTGCTATTACATTCCTATGCAGATATTAGATGCACCACATAGGTTACCTGTTGTGGAGTACTCAGAACATATATGTAATGGTGAGTGACATCTGCAACAGAGATATGGTAGCTATATGGTAGGTGACGTACATGTGCCTGTCTGCATGAACAGGTGCAAGAGTCAACACAGCCACACTCTCACAGGGATGCACACACATTGGCACACTTGGCAGGACCAGGGATACAGCTCATCACTAGTGAGATTGCCACAACACATTACTGTGCAGGTATCACATGCACCGCACGGGTTATATGGAGATTATATGGGCAAAAGGTATGGGGAGGTGTCTGGCATCTGACAGCATGCCTCAGTATGCCACTGGAGGGTTGTAGTGAGTGTGGATGTGATCATACACATCATACAACACACACACAAATACACAGTGTGCCAGTACTGACATGCATGGGTGCATTTATGCATGGGTATGTGGTGGTCTACTGTGCCAGATGGCTATACAAGACTAGGTGATGGGTATAACTTGGCATCAGGCCACATAACAATGGTCTGCATTGTGGCTCAGGGCTGTGGTTTCTGCATTTGCCCACACAGGTGGGTATTGCATCCATCATCCAGTCACCTGCATGACTATAGCATGTGGCCAATACTGTGTATTGCTTGCCATGTATGTGTTCTGTTGTCCATGACATGGACAGTGTCTGGGATGTGCACACCTCCCACATGCATGTACAGTGACATGTGGAACTGTACGTGGGGTGTCGGGCCCATGTTGTGTGCACAAATTATCATCAGATGTGCCAGTCTTGGCAACCTGTGCCAAGAACTGGTAATGGACAGCAGGTTAACCCTGCACCTACATTGATAACATGCTAACAACATTCCCTGGTGTGAGTGGCATCTGTCCATACAGGGCATGTTTTCAGGCATGGTCTGTCCTTTGTCGGTCACATATGATGGCACCACAGGTGTTGCAGGTGTCCAGTGGGGAACATGGGGAAGGAGCACTGTCTGCATGTATGTGCCCATTGGACAGATGGACAGGGTGTCATGGCATCCGTAGGCCACTGCATTCACTCCATAGTTACTTATCAGTAGCCAATATGCAGTGTACTACACACATATTGCCTGCTGCCTCGGCATGTGTGTGTGTGTGTGTGTGTGTGTGTGTGTGTGTGTGTGTGTGTGTGTGTGTGTGTGTGTGTGTGTGTGTGTGGGTGTATGAGACATGGGTTGAGAGTGTGCTCTGGATAATACTTGGGTTGCTAACTGTGATTGTCTGGCCTTGATGTCACATGTATAGCTATGGATTTGCACCCCAGCCTCTCAGCTATTTCACATCTGTTATCCCTGTACAGTGGACATTGTGATATATACTAGGGCCACCATGTAAGAAATTTGCAAAAGCCACTCTGCGTTGGGCCCAGTTGTCACACAATCACACCTTCACACAGGATACGAGTTACAAACACACACACCTGTCATGTCTGGGAGTAGAATCCCTTCCTAACTAGTTTATTACACTACACAGTTATAATACACACCACAGATATTACTGCAGTATTTTTCCCCAAAGGTGTATATCACATTGGCTGACATCAGCAGGATAGCCAAAGTAGGGCATTTGACATGCACTGAGTGTGACTAGCCTAAAATGCATTGCTCCCTACACAGACATTGGAACACACACAAAACATCCTCAACCAACTTGTGTGGGTATAGAATCCCTAATGGAGGTCTATATCACACTAAAGCATGGAGCTGTTATAGGATGCACCACAGGGATTATTCAAGATTGGTTTCCCCAAAGGTGTATATCACATTGGCTGACATCAGCAGGCTTGCCAAAGTAGGGCATTTGACATATACTGGGTATGACTAGCCTAAAATGCATTGCTCCCTACACAGACTTTGGAACACACACAAAACATACACAACTGACTTGTGTGAGCAGAGAACCCTTAACAGAGGTCTATATCACACTATAGCATGGGGCTGTTATAGGATGCACTACAGGGATTACTGGAAAATGCTTTCCTCAAAGGTGTATAACACATTGGCTGACATCAGCAGTTTTGGCAAAGTAGGGCATTTGAAATGTACTGAGTGTGACTAGCCTCTAATGCATTGCTCCCCAACACAGACATTGAAACACACACAAAATGTCTAGAACTGCCATGGGTGGGAATAGAACCCTACCAGATTTCAAAATCACACTACAGCAGTACGCAGTTAGGGCATACGCTATAGAGATTACTGTACTGCAGCCTTCCCAGAGGTGTATTTCTAGATGGATGACATCAGTAGCCTTGCCAAAGTTGAGCATCTGACTTGTAGGGAGTGTGACTACCCTAAAAAGCATTCCTCCTACACAGACAGACACACACTTGCCATATCTGTGATTAAAACACCAACCTAACTACTTTATTACACTACAGCAGTACACAGTTACAGGACGTGCTATGGAAATTACTGGGTTGCAACATTCTCAGAGGTGTATTTCTAGGTGGATGACATCAGCAGCCTTACCAAAGTAGTGCATTTAAATTATAGGGGTGTGACTACCATAAAAAGCATTGCTTTCTACACACACACACACACACAGTTGCCAAGGCAGGGGTTAGAACTCCTTCTTAACTACTTTATTACACTACAGAATATACAGTTACAGGACACACTATAGAGATTACTAGAATGCAACTTTCATAGAGGTGTATTTCTAGGTGGATGACATCAGCAGCCTTACCAAAGTAGAACATTTAACTTGTAGGGGTTGTGACTACCCCAAAAAGCATTGCCTTCTACACAAACAGACACACACAGTTGCCAAGGTTGGGGTTAGAAGTCCTACCTAATTAGTTTATCACACTACAACAATACACAGTTACGGTACACACTACGGAAATTACTGGGATATAAACTTCCCAGGGATGTATTTCTAGGTGGATGACGTCAGTGGCCTTACCAAAGCAGAGCATTTCAATTGTAGGCAGTGTGCCTACCCTAACAAGCATTTCTCTATACACAGACAGACACACCCACAAAGACACAGTTGGCAAGAGTGGGGTTAGAACTCCTACCTAAGTAGTTTATCGCACTACAACAATATACAGTTATGGAATGTGCCACGGAGTTGGAGTTTCTTGGAATACAACTCTCCCAAAGGTGTATTTCACAGTGGATGACCTCAGCAGGCTTGCCATAGTGGGGCTATGGGGAGGGCAGTGTGTGTGCATGGGCCATAACCCATTCATCTAGGGGTTGACACGCCACATGTGGGCACAACATGGGTCATATTTCACAGGTATGTATAAACAGCTGCTAGATGACTACTTCCTTGAACAGTCATGTTGCACAGCTGGCACGTGCACCACATATTCTGTAATGCTGACAGATACCGGTGGCTAGTATCTGCAGAGTGACATCTGAACCTCATGTGGTTGTGGCCCTTTGCCTGTGTGCTGGATGGTACAGGCCTGGATGGCTCCTTGTCACAATCACCCTCTTCCACACATCTATGTATGTCTACCTTTGGCTTATTATAGTGTGCTGTCCTTACATATATGCCTGTATTCCTATCCACTGTGTGTGCAATGCATGACTGGTGCATACTGAGGAGTGTCTGCACTAACATCTGCAGCTGACAGATATGTCTGGTCCACTGGTGTTTGCAGACATGGCCTTCATGTGTGTGAGCAAGCCCAGTATAACCTTTCAGTATGTTGTTAACTGACATTGCCTATATTTCTCTAAGTGTGTGGGCATGCCCATTATGGCCGTCTGTATTGAATGTGTGGATCAAGTCCAGGTCATTTGTACTGCAGTGCTGACCTTTGTATTGTACATCTACAGGTAGCATGCTGTCTCTGCAGGGTATCCGTCGATCATTTGGCATGGACTGTTACTACATTTCTTCACTTCTACATTTCTCCATTTCCATGTAGGATTGAGGGGGGCACACCTGACTATTTCTACATTTCTACACAGGATTGTGGGGGGGGGGGCACAACTGACTTACTATATTTTTACATAGGATGGGGGTGGCACACCTGACTATTTCTACATTTCTACACAGGATTCGGGGGCACACATGACTGTTACTACATTTCTATGTAGGATGGGGGGGCACACCTGACTATTTCTACATTTCTACACAGGGATGTGGGGGGGCACCTGACTGTTACTGTATTTCTACGTAAGGATGGAGGGGCCACCATTGTCTATTTCTACATTTCTACACATGATTGGGGAGGGTACACCTGGCTGTGAATACATTTCTACATAGGATGGGGAGCACACCTGACACTTGTACACATTTGCTAGAACTGTACAGGTATGTCGGGTACTCCATTTAAGTCGTGCTGACTAGAGGCATACTAGTGTACTACAGATCTTAGCTTTTAATTACCTACATATTCGTTTCTGATTTCCTACCCTTCAGAACTGACATCACACTGCCTGACCTGCTCTAGTCTGTCTGTGTAGGCCTGGGGGAAGGTTACACATAGGCCTCAATAAGAGGCCATAGCACCATCTTTGTTTGTGTTTGTCTACTCCTGTCCTGCTGGCTGTGACTGTTGTTGGGTATGTGACCCCCCTGACTGGCATGTGTGAGTCACTTAACTTGTGTGTGTCCCAGTATTGAGGGTGGTGCTGCATGGCTTCCTATGTCGGATGCACATAGTACACTCCCTACACATGGTTAGGCGCAGGTAGTGTAATGTTTGGCATCCCATTTACTGTATGTGAGAGTCAGAGAGAGGTGTTATTCCATGAGTCCCTCCAGTATCAGTGTATGTGCTATGCATTGCCTCTTTACCAAGGCCAGGGCATACTGGGCACGCCTCCTTATGCCTACTGGGGCAGGCACAAGTTGTTCCTCCTCTGAGTCACTCTGTGCCTGTGCAGGCCTTGGCAATGGTGGGGTGCTGTGTGGCCCTGCCCTGTGCTGTTCCTGCTGCAGCTATTTCTGCAGTATCATATTGTGTAACATGGCACATACAAGGGCAATTTGCGTACATGTAGCTGGTGAGTACTGTATGGCTCCACCAGATATCTCCAGGCACCAGAACTGTGGCTTGAGCATCCCAAACACACACTCTACTATAATTCTGGTCTGTGCATGGCCTCATTATGGAGTTCTTGTTTGGATGTGTGTGCATTTCTGCCACGGCTGCAGTGCATTTCCAGCATCCCACACTACGTGACTGTGAGGGATGTCCCAATTGGCAAATCTCTGGTACAGCTGCGTCAGATGCCAAATGTGGGAATCGTGATAGCTTCCAGGGCAGCCAGCACAGACATTCATTATTATGCCCTGGGCATCGCACACAACCTGGCAGTTGATGGAGGGGAAGCCTTTCCAGTTGATGTAGACCATTCTCTGCTCACCGGTGGTGCTTTGATGCGTATGTGCATGCAGTCTATAGCACCTACTACCTCAGGGTATTCTACTATTTGGTGGAACAGTTGCATATTGCTGGCCAATGCCTCATGGGTGTTGGGGAAATATATGTGCTCACACACATGTGCTGACATGGCATCCAGGAA
Organism: Protopterus annectens; assembly: GCF_019279795.1. Classification (NCBI taxonomy): domain Eukaryota; kingdom Metazoa; phylum Chordata; order Ceratodontiformes; family Protopteridae; genus Protopterus; species Protopterus annectens. Next base: position 1,034,578,543 of record NC_056727.1, on the reverse strand, counting down.
CTGGTGGAGCACCCTGGATGCTGATGCCTGTGAAATCCTCATCATATCCCCAGTTGGCCTTTGGAAGTTATTTGTAGCTAGTATTCTTAGGCCTACACATACCTTGGTATCCACTGGGATGGGTTCCATTCTGTTAGTTCTGTGTGTCAGGCGTGGCCGGTACAGCTCAACAATTTGCTGTAGTAGATCCCTGTCTACCCTATAGCACTCCACTATCTCCAGCTCATGTAGCCCCTGGTAGGTTACCCTGGGTCTGTACATTCTTCTCCATCTCCTCACTGTGGGTTGGTGCACAGCATTCATATCCTCATCACCCTCAGCCTCTTCCACAAGTTGTTGTATGATAGCTATTGCAGCCCCTATCATTTTGCTGTACTGAGTGTTAAAAGTTCCCTGCTTGTTTGCACCGATGGTGCAGAGTGTGGGAAAAACCAGAGGGGAAGTTGCTTGCATAGTTTATAGTAGTGTTCTGGGCTGGTCTGCTGCCTGTGTAATTGGCTGATTCTAATACATTTCACCTGGCAGCTAAGCTAGTTCTCCTTAATTGCTTTCCTACTGCAGTTTTCCCTTCCCATTACCTTTCTGTTTAAGCCCATGTGCGTGCTGCACAAACAGAGTGTTCAAATGTGGACACTGTTGCTATTTCCTGGTTTAACCTGTTTTTTTCTTCCTGTAAAACCTGGTGCATGGTGCTCACACCTCCTTAGGCTTTGTACAGAGTGCTAAGCAGGTTTAGACACACCCCATAGCTTAGCTGTGCTAAGCTAGGAGCAGTCCCCAGCCACTGGGCTTCAATCCACTTACAGTATACCTGACACCGCACCCCCCCATGATGTCACCTAACTCCTAGGCTTGCACCAAGCTATTCCTACTCTTACAATGTTGGGACCTGACTCACATGCTGGGGAAAACTGGGATTCACTATCCTTCCCTCATTTTCATAAGATTGCCTGCTAATGCATAGTTACATGTCTCAGCCTTTATTTGGGGCTGTCACAGCTCCATTTTGGATTTAGCAGAAATGTACTCGCTTACTAACCGAGTGCATTTCTGCAGATAGCACTAGTCCTGCACAGACCGTTGCAAGCTTCCTGGATTGCAAAATCGCCTCATTTGCATAGATTTCTCCTGAAAATGGGGTGATTTGTATACCAGGGCTTAGTCCATGCAGGATTAGTGCAGGAGCGCTCGTGCACGCCCCTGCAGGCTGTTCCTGGATCGCACGGCAGACATATTGCCTGCTTGAGCTCCTGCACCGATCTTGCACTCTGTGCAAGCTTTTGAAAATCTGGGGGAGAGTCTACACAGATGACTTTCTGGTTATTGGATCACTTCCACTGCCTAATTTGCATAAAATTCACCTGCTTATGCAGGAATTTGTATTACACGGATCTTTCCTTCTTCGTGCACATTTACACACCACTGATCAAGGCTTACTGAATCTCAAATTGTTTGCGTTCAAGTACACATCGCACCACAATGCATACACAAAAAAAAATTGTGTAGGGTTTATTGAATTCCCCCCATGGAAACAGTCTTGGCTTGTAAGATTAGACTACACATTCTCTGATGTGACGAGTGGCAAAGACATGAGTCATGTACCTGAGTCATCTAATTTTAGCACATGGAATTTCATGTTTCAAATGGACTAGACATTAACATGTTCCATTTATCTATTTTTATATTGACTTTCATGCAGATACAAGAGCAAAATTTCACTACTATGGTAAATATGTTGCTGCAGGCCTGACCAGGACAAAAAGGTATGTAAATCAGCAAATATATGAATTTAGCATACAATGGAACACATTTTCAAAACAATATACAGCTCAGTAAGAAAATTGAAACCAAAGGAACTTGAAACCAAAGTCATCATGTTTTTCTTCCTTGCTAACATGCTGTTTGATCTTTTTTTTTAATTCATCATAACATTTCAATATATTTGTTTTCCATGTTTCTTCTAAAGAATGTATGCATTTCCCCAAAGTGCAAAGAAAAATGATGTGGCTCAACTTCCTACAACCAGGACATCATCATTGTTCTTTATCAGTTATCTCTCAAGTATAACTGCAATCCCTGTATGACCCTGAACTTTTTTAGAATGTCTGGTTAAAGACTGGGGAACTAAATGTGAGACAGACTCTTAGTTAATGAAGTTTAGATAGAATGAATGCCATATAGCTTATTTATCAGAAATCAACCATATGAAAAAATATGTTTTATCCAGGATCACACACACTACTTCTAAATGACCAGCAATGTTTCTTCTTAACTGAAAGCCTGCATGGTTCAACATATATTATGTCTTACTAATTAGAAGGTCTTTTCTACCACTAAGCCTGAGGCTGCTGTTCACCTTTATGTGGATGAACTTAACCAAATTATGTATAAAGCATTCCAATTGTCTCATCCTGGAGCAGTTTCTGGCCTATCACTGAATTCCTTAAACTGGAATTGGACTGAGCATTTTCTCACTGACTCTCCGGAGGTCAAGGACTTGATTTATGTTATGCAACTATTACACATGGTACATATGCAGATCAAAAGTTAAGTAGATTCTATCTTGGCTGTATGTCTTGGACTGATATATAGCCCAGACAGCAGGCGCATTTCTGGAAAATCATATTTTTTCCTTTATTTGAAAGAAGGCCTTGATCAAACCAGTCCTCAAGATAACATTTTTCCTGGTATGTGCAGTATAAAAAACGTCTGCTCTGTCTTTCACCTGCCTTTTTAGTAAGGATACTGCTTATATCATTTCAGTTGCCCATGACTTATTAGATGTAGCGAAGTGTAAATTTAGAACTCAGGGCAGTTCTTTTTTTTTTCAATAATAATTCTTTATTATTTTTCATGTTATTCATACAAAACATATAACATAGAAATAAACCAATGATTATTTGGGATCTAGATAGGTTATTTGGAGGGATATGTAATATAAATTCCCAGGAAAGCGTTGAGTTTTGATAACCCATCTTTTGTAATTGTAGTTTTAAGGAATTCCAAAGTTTATATATGCATTTACAGCTCCAGAACATATGTAAGAGGTCAGCCATTACATCTTTAAAAGAACTCAGGGCAGTTCTGAATTTGCCTTTGCTGGAGTGGATAATTACCTCCTGTGGTGAGGGGGGTACCTGTCAAATCTTCAAACGCTCAAAATTTCGAACGTTACATGGTCAAGACCAAACGTTCGAAATCTTGATTGCTCGAAGATAGACTTTCAGTGTCACCATACGGTGCAGATAGGGATAATTTCCCTTTTCTGCACTGAAGTGCAGGTTCAGAGTTGATATATTTAAGTAGGGGGGTGTGGGGGGTGCAGGGGAGCTTGCCCCCTGCCTACACTGTTAAAGTGTTTTTTTTTCTGTTTTCTTTTTTTTTTTATGTTTGAACATCCAAATGTCGAACATTTGGTCTCGACCATGTAATGTTGGATGTTCGAACATTTAACATAGATCCAGTGTGGGATAGCATTGCTATTCATTCATAGCTTTTATCCATTTCTCATTTTTGTTTTGCACTGTTGACCATGGGATGCTTTTGGAATGTTTCCATACTGAATGTGGTCTTTCTGCTATTACTCTTAGCTGGCTATTTTCTGACCTTCACAGCTCATATAGGTGGTTGTCTCAGGTAATTTGCTCTGTGATGTAAAACTGAACAGAGGTCAGTCTTGGGTCCATTGTTGTTTATTGTTCATATGCAACCAGTAGGAGACATAATTTGAAAGAAAGGCTTAAATTATGACTCCTATCTGTGTCCATCATTTGTTCTGATGTTTTAGTAAGCAACTGATTCCCTTCATAGCCATTTGGATGTTACCCTTACCCAGATGAGGAGTTGCAGACTGAAACTCAATCTGCTCAAGACAAAAACAATGACTATACATGCAAAGACATGCTTCTACAACTGCTAGAGTTGCTGCCGTTATAAAAGTTATGGTGAGAAGAGTCTGGAGTTTGTGTCTTGGCTGTGGAATGTAGGAGTTATCCTTAATTATCAGCTGTCACTCACTTGCCATGAAAAAGCAATTGATACATTTCTTACTTCACCCTCAGCATCAGATGTATTTAAGTGCTGAAGCCTCAGCACTTTATATATTGAGAAATGAAGCTCAGCAAATAGTTAAATGAAATTCAAATACAAAATATCATTCAAACCAAAAAGAGTAGGTGTCGGGTGTATTTGTTCCAACAACAGAAAGAAACTTGCAATGTATTTTTATGTGACTTCAGTTGTTTTATTTGTTTTGATTATACTGTACTAGATATAAATGTTGAAGAATTCTGTACAAAACTTGTGTGATTATTGGGTTTGTACAGCTGATGCTGGTAATTTTTTTCATTAAAAATTTAGAAGCTATGAGTGCCTTTTCAGTCAAGATCTTTAATTATATCTGTTGGAGTTTCCAATATGCATCTTATATTTCATTATACTTGAAGTGTAATGAAGGCAATAAGCCTATAATTATATCTGTTGGAATTTTCATATACTCCTTTTATAGCACATTAAACATGCTTAATTTCAGAGGGAGATAATAAGCCTATACTTTCTGTCCTTTATCTGCATTCGGCAATATATGCACCACTTATCCCAAGCTCCCCTCACCCTTTCTGCACTTGCTTATGCCTTATTAAATGTCTTTGTGAATTTTCTCTCAGATACATTTCCTGGTTTATGGTCCTCAGTGGAGATTATGCTGCAGGTGATTTTAATGTCATGAGTTTCTAACAAATAAGGCTTATAATATATAATATTATTGAAATAAGAGAAGTAATGGCAAGATCCATAGTTATCTAAAGTTTCATGCATTCAGGGACACATCAGCATAACCCATTTTGAAGCATCATCCATCACATTCAGTTTTCAGACTATCCCCTGGATTCACAAAAGCTTGCACAGAGTGCAAGATTGGTGCAGGAGCCCACGCAGGCAATATGTCTGCCGTGTCATCCAGGAACAGCCTGCAGGGACATGCACGAGCGCTCCTGCACTAATCTTGGATGGACTAAGCCCTGGTATACAAATCACCCCATTTGCAGGTGAAATCCATGAAAATGAAGTGATTGCGCAATCCGGGAAGCTTGCAACATTCTGTGCAAGACTAGTGCTATCCGCAGAAATGTACTTGGCTAGTAACCGAGTACATTTCTGCAAAATCCAAAACGGAGCTATGACATTTCCAAATAAAGGCTGCATATCATTGAGAAAGCATGCCAATGGCCAAGTATAAAGCCATTGGCATTGCAAACAATACAAAAAATTAAAAAATCAACTTTATTTGCCAATCTCGGCTGTTTAAGCATACGGCAGTGGCATGCAAATGGGATTGGGGGGGAATAAGAACATAAACCTAAAATATGGCGGCCTGTGGCTTGGGTTTGCTACTAGCTTAGCACAGCTAAGCTGAGGGGTGTGTCTAAACCTGCCTAGCACTTTTTACAATGTGTAGGTGGGAGTGTGTGCCACGCACCAGGTGTTACAGGAAGAAAAAAGAAATTAAACCAGGAAATAGCAGCAATGTGTACATTTGAGCACTCTGTTTGTGTGGCGCGCACACTGGCTTAAACAAGGTGGCAATGGGAAAGGAAAACAGCAGTAGGAAGGTATTCAAGGAGAACTAGCATAGCTGGCAGGTGAAATGTATCAGAAGCAGCCAATTACACATGCAGCAGACCAGCCCAGCCCAGAACACTACTATAAACTAAGCAAACACCTCCCCCTCTAGTTTTTCCCACACTCTACACCACCAGTGTATACAAGTGGGGAAATGTTATCAAACAAACCTACAAAATGAGAAGGGCTGCAGCAGGCAACATAGAACAACATGAGCAAGAGGCTGAGGGTGGTGGGGATGCGAATGCTGCCGAACAACCCACAGTGAGGAGACTGAGAAGAGTGTACAGACCTAGGGTAATCTACCAGGGGCTACATGAGCTGGAGATAGTGGAGTGCTATAAGGTGAACAGAGACCTCCTACAGCAAATTGTTGAGCTGTGCCGGCCACACCTGACAGACCAAACTGACCGAGGGGATCCCATCCCAGTGGATACCAAAGTATGTGTAGGCCTAGGTATGCTAGCCACAGGTACCTCCCAAAGCACAACTGGGGATATTATGGGGATCTCGCAGGCATCAGAATTCAGAGTATTCCACCAGTTCCTGGATGCCATGTCAGCACATGCCAGTGAGCAAGTATATTTCTTCAACACCCGTGAGGTGTTGACCAGCAATATGCGTCTCTTCCACCAAATAGCAGAATACCCTAGGGTAGTGGGTGCTATAGACTGCATGCACATATGCATCAAAGCACCATCCGGAGAGCAGGGATGGGCTACATCAACTGCAAGGGCATCCACTCCATCAACTGCCAGGTCATATGTAATGCCCAGCGCATTATAATGAATGTGTCTGCTGGCTGCCCTGGAAGCTATGACAATTCCCACATATGGCATCTGATGCAGCTGTACCAGAGATTTGCCAATGGGGACATCCCCTACGGTCACCAAGTGGGGGATGCTGGGTACACACTGGAGCCATGGCTGATGACACCCATCAGAAATGCACACACACCTGAAGAACAACACCATAATGAGGCACACACACAGGCCAGACATATACAAGAGCATGTGTTTGGGATGCTCAAGTCACAGTTCCGGTGTCTGGACACATCCAGTGGAGTCTTGCAGTATTCTCCAGCTACTTGTACCCAAATTGTCATGGTATGTGCCATGCTACACAATATGATCCTGCAGAAACAGCTGCAGCAAGAATAGCATGAGGCAGGGCCACACAGCCCACCACCAATGCCAAGGCCTGCACAAGCACAGAGTGATCCAGAGGAGGAACAACTTGAGCCTGCCCCAGTAGGCAGAAGGAGGCATGCCCAGTATGCCCTGGCCTTGGCAAAGAGGCAACGCATAGCACATACACTGACACAGTAGGGACCCAGGCAATGTCACCTCTCTTGACTCTCACATACAGTAAAAGGGATGCCAAATATGACACTACCTGTGCTCAACCATGTATAGGGAGTGTACTATGTGTATCCATCACAGGCAGCCCTCCAGCACCATCCGCAAGTCTGGCACACCCTCAAGGTAAGTCAATCAACCTACCAATTGCCAAATGGAGTAGAATGTTTTGTTACCTGTAGCTATGGTATGGATGTGAGCATGCAAGGGAATTGGGTGGCTGAATATTATGGCAGCAGACAGTAGACATCCATAGTGGCACCATGACATCTGTAACACATACTGGAGTCACCATAGTAGCCAGCACTAATCAGAAAATGTGCTGAGTGACATGTGTGTCCATATGACCCACACATGCCAGTCCGGACAGTTCACATACCCAAAAACAGTCTCAGCCAGCAGGACAGATGTAGACAAACCCAAACAGAGCCTGTGCCATGGCCCCAGAATGATGGCTATGGTTAACCCCCCACCCAGGGTCTACACAGACAGACCGTAGCAAGGCAGACAGTGGGATGTAAGTTCTGAAGGGTAGGAAGTCAGACAATAATATGTAGGGCAACCAAAGCAGTACACTGGTATGCCTCTAGTCAGCATGATAGCTAGCAATACAGAATGAAACTGAGTACCTGACATACCAGTACAGTTATAGTAAATGTGTACAAGTTTCACGTGTGCCACCCACATCCTACATAATAATGTAATATCAGTCAGGTGTGCTCCCCACTCCTGTGTAGAATCGTAGTAACAGCCAGGTGTGCCCTCCCATCCTACATAGTAATGTAATAACAGTCAGGTGTGCCCCCCCAAACCTGTGTAGAAATCGTCAGGTGTGCCCCCCATCCTACATAGAAATGTAGTAACAGTCAGGTGTGCCCCCCAACCCTGCATAGAAATGTAGAAATAGTCAGATATGCCCCCCCATCCTACATAGTAATGTAATAACAGTCAGGTGTGGCCCTCCAAACCTGTGTAGAAATAGTCAGGTGTGCCCCCCATCCTACATAGAAATGTAGTATCAGTCAGGTGTGCCCCCCAACCCTGCATAGAAATGTAGAAATAGTCTGGTGTGCCCCCCCCATCCTACATAGTAATGTAATAACAGTCAGGTGTGCCCCCCCTCACTCCTGTGTAGAAATGTAAAAACAGTCAGGTGTGCCCCTCCTTGCTATGCAGAATGTAGTAAAAGTCAAAGCCAAATGATCAATGGATACCCTGCAGAGACAGCATGCTACCTATCAGTGTACAACACAAAGGTCAGCACTGCAGCACAAACTAACTGGACATGATCCACACATTTAATACAGATGGCCATACTGAGAATGCTCACACACTTAAACACATGGAGGCCATGACTGCAAACACCAGTGGACCAAACATATCTGTCAGTTGCAGTTGTTAGTGCAGACACTCGTCAGTATGCATTACTCATGGCTTGCACACACAGTAGATAGGAATATAGACATATATGTCAGGACAACACACTATAATAAGACAAAGGTAGACGTACATAGATGTGTGGAAGAGGGTGACTGTGACAAGGAGCCAGACCTGTCCCACCCAGCACACAGCCAAAGGACTCCAAACACATGAGGTGCAGATGTCAGTCACTGCAGATACTAGCCACAAGTATCTGTCAGCATTACAGACTATGTGGTGCATGTGCCAGCTGTGCAGCATGACTGTACAAGGAAGCAGTCATCTAGCAGCTGTATACACGTACCTGTGACATATGACCCTGTGTATGCCTACATGTGACTTGTCAACCCCTAGATGAATAGGTTATGGCCCATGCACACACCGCCTTCCACATAGCCCTACGATGACAAGCCTGCTAAGGTCATCCAATGTGAAATACACCATTGGGAGAACTGTATCTCTGTAATCTCCATGGTGCATCCCATAATTGTGTACTGCTGTAGTGTGATAAAGTAGTTAAGTAGGAGTTCTAACCCCAGACTTGGCATCTGTGTGTGCATGTCTGACTGTGTAGAAAGCAATGCTTTTTAGGGTGTTCACACTCCTTACAATTCATATACTTAACTTTGTTAAGACAGCTGATGACACCCACCTAGAAATACACCTCTGGGAAGGTTGTAGCCCAGTGATCCCTGCAGCGCATCCTGTAACTGTGTACTACTGTAGTGTGATACAGTAGTTAGGTAGGAGTTCAAACCCCAGATTTAGCAACTGTGTGTGTGTTTCTGACTGTGTAGAAAGCAATGCTTTTTAGGGTACTCACACTCTTTACAATTCATATACTCAACTTTGGCAAGGCTACTGATGTCACCCACCTAGAAATACACCTCTGGGAAAGCTGTAGCTCAGTAATGTCTGTAGCATGTCCAGTAACTGTGCACTGCTGTAGTGTGCTAAAGTACTTGGGTAGGAGTTCTAATGCCAGACTTGGTATGTTTGTGTCTGTGTCTGTCTGATCCTGTCTGTGTAGAGAGCAATGCTTTTTAGTTTGCATACAATTCATATACTCAAATTTGGCAGGGCTGCTGATGTCACCCACCTAGAAATACACCTCTGGGAAGGCTGTAACCCATTGATCTCTGTAGTACGTCCTGTAACTGCATACTGTTGTGGTGTGATAAAGTAGTTAGGTAGTTATTTCAAACCCACACTTGGCAAGTTTGTTTGTGTTTGTGCCTGTCTGTGTAGACAGCAATGCTTTTTAGGGTACTTGCACTCCTTACCATGCATATACTCAACTTTGGCAAGGCTGCTGATGTCACCCACCTAGACATAAACCTCTGGGAAGGCTGTACACTAGTAATCTCTGTAGCATGTCCTGTAACTGCGTACTGCTGAAGTGTGATGTAGATATGTGGTAGGGTTCAATCTCCACCCATGGCAGTTCTGGATGTTTTGTGTGTGTTTCAATGTCTGTGTATGGAGCAATGCATTATAGGCTAGTCACACTCACTACATTTCAAATGGCCTACTTTGGCAATCCTGCTGATGTCATTCATTGTGAAATACACCTTTGGGGAAGGAGTTTTCTAGTAATACCTGTGGTGCATCCTACAGCTCCATGCTGTAGTGTGATAAAGATCTCTGTTAGGGGTTCTATACCCACACATCTTGGTTGTGGATATTTTGTGTGTGTCTCACTGTCTGTGTAGGGAGAAATGCATTTTAGGCTAGTCACACACAGCACATTTAAAATGGCCTACTTTGGCAATCTTGCTGATGTCACTCACTGTGAAATGCACCTTTGGGAAAATAATTCTCCAGTAATCCCTGTGGTGTGTCCTATAACAGTTGTAATGTGATATAGACCTTTGTTAGGTGTCCTATACCCACACATATCAGTTGTGGATGCTTTGTGTGTGTCACTGTATGTGTAGGGAGCAATGCATTTTAGGCTATTCACCCTCACTACAATTTGAATGTCCTTCTTTGGCAATCCTGCTGATGTCATCCAATGTGAGCTACGCCTTTGGGGAAGGATTACTCCAGTAATCTCCATGGCACTTACTATAACTGTGTAGTGCTGTAGTGTAATAAACTAGTTAGTTAGATTTTCTACTCCCAGACATGGCAGGTGCGTGAGCGTGTGTGTGTGTTTGTAACATGTATCCTGTGTGGAGGTGGTTGTGAGTGTGAGACTCCAGTGGCAAATGTGGAGCTGGTTTTGCATATTTCTTATATGGTGGCCCTACCATATATCACAATGTCCACCGTACAGGGATAACAAATGTCAAATAGCTGAGAGGCTGGGGTGCAAAGCCATACCTATACATGTGACATCAAGGCCAAGCAATCACAGTTAGCAACCCCAATAATACCCAGATCACATTCTCAACCCATGTTTCATACACACACACACACATACCTAGGCAACAGCCAATATGTGGGTAGTACACTGCATATTGGCCAGTGATAGTAACTATGGCATGATAGCTGTGGGCTACAGAGGGCATGGCACCCTGTCCAGCTCTCCAGTATGCAAGTACATGCAGACAGTGCACCTTCCCCATGTTCCCCAATGGACAACTAAAACACCTGTGGTGCCATCACGTGACCCAGAAAGGACAGACCATACCTGACAACATTCCCTGTATTGACAGATGTCACTGACACCAGGGAATGAAGTTAGCATGTTATCAATTTATGTGCAGGGTACACCTGCTGCCCTTTACCAGTTCCCGCCACATGTGGACAAGACTGGCACATCTGATGATAATCTGTGTTCACAATATGGGACAGACACCCCATGTACAGTTCCACATGTCATTGTACATGCAGGTGGAAGGAGTGCCCATCCCAGACATTGTCCATGTCATGGACTAAGGAACAGATACACGGCAAGTGTTGCACAGCATTGGCTACACACAATAGTCACCCAGGTGACTGGATGGGGGATACAATACCCACCTGTGTGGGCAAATGCAGACACTACAGCCCTGAGCCACAATGCAGACTGTCGTCATGTGGCCTGATACCAAGGTATACCCATCACTTCTCCTTGTACAGACATCTGGCACAGTCGTCCACCACACACCCATGCAGACATGCACCCATGCATGTCAGTACTGGCACCCTGTGTGTTTGTGTGTGTGTTTTATGGTGCATATGTTCACATCCATACTCCCTACAACCCCATGGGCATGTTGAAGCATGCTGTCTGATGTCAGACACCTTCCCATACCCTTTGCCCATACAACCCCCATGTGACCCATGTGGTGCATGTGATACCTGCACAGTGATGTGTTGTGGCAATCCCACTCCTGATGAGTTATAATCCTGGCCCTGCCAAGTGTGTCAATGTGTGTGCATCCCTGTGATAGTGTGGCTGTGTTGATGCTGGCACATGTTCATGTGGATAGGCACGTGTATGTCACATACCGTATAGCTGCTGTATCCCTTTTGCAGATGATAGTCAGCATCACATATATGTTCTGAGGGCTCTACAACAGGTCACCCATGTGGCACATCCAGTAACTGCATAGAACTGTAATAGCACTACATAGTCATTAGAGGTTTGATACCCTGTGCCTGTAGGTGTGTGACACAATTAGGTTTTACTCTCCCACCACTCCCTGACTTGTCTTTGCCTCTGTCTGCATCTCCCACTTCCTCTCTGGTGGATGTGGAGACCTATACCTGCTTTGCTTGGCAGCGGCATGTGCATTCTAAGTGATGCTCATGATCAGCTGATAGCCTCTGCACGAATTGCAGCCCTCCCCTACCTGATTGTGTCTGGAACAGCTGTGGTAACATTCCCATAGCCAATTGCATGGAAACACACTCCAATATCTAGGAACATCATGTTGGTGTTAGCCATTTTCATTCACTGTGAGCAGGAACTAGATCTGTTGTTTGGCAAACAGCATCTTAGATGGATTGGGGATTTACCTCTAACAACATACACTGTGAAAACAGAGCAACACATAGGAGGAGGATGTGTCTGACCTGACTACATACTGTAAGTGCTGCTATACTGCATTTGGAGTACTATTAACAGTTTGTGTGTGGATATGACTGTCCTACATGTCTCAATACCTGCCATGTCAGTTCCACATTTATGAGGAATCCCCATCTGCAGGGTCATCTGCAGACAGGGCAGTGTGCTGTGCCTTTGGTTTCATGTGGACTGCTGAAGGTAGTATGAGGATTGCAGTCTGTAGATGATGAAAGCCATGACAGTTACTGGCTTCTTATCCCTCTTAGGACATATGTTGCAACAAACCCTGTTCCAACAGTAAATGTATGAGGTTATCACAGCAACATGTCATTATTGGCCCTGTGTATGTGCTTCCAGCCACAACTCTGTCAACCTCTGTACATATGTAGTGCATGAAATGGTGCATATGTGCTGTACACCATAATTAGTGTCATCATATCTGATAACAAGCCAGTGAGATATCAGACTGCTACACATGTTATGTGCAGTAGGGGTTATATTTGATGACATAACCTGGATATTTTGTGGATGTTTATACAGTACTGTGGTCTGTGTACTTATGGTGAATGTCGACAGTGTGTGTAGTGTTAATATGTACTTTAGCCTGTGTACAGACTGTGGCAGATGTCATTGTTCTAGGTCCCATCCTATCTGATGTTACATGCTGCTCCACTGTATGGTACCGTATTGGTGTACATTTTTGTAGGGCCACACACACGCACACACATGTCCCATACTGCAGACAGCCATCAGACCAAACTGTGTAGCAGCCCAGTATATGTAGGGTCAGTCTGTGAGTGACACATATGAGGATGGTGTCGAACAGATAGTCTATATACTGTAATATTATACTAGCTTAACATATGTGACTGTGGCAGTCTTCACATTGGTTGTTGTTATGCACTTTCACACAGGTGTATCTTACCCTGTGCTGTGACATGCCTGTAGAGCCTGCTATATATGCAGGTAGATGTGCATTCCCCTATAGGAGATGTAGGCCAGTATCGAGCCAATCTGCCTGTAGACTGCACAGTGCATTACATGCCTAGCAGCTTAGTGTACTTAGCCAGTGAGATGTCATGTGCAGATACCTTGCCATATTTACTGTTGCCGGACCTCTCTTAACAGTCATTTATATCAGATGTAGCAGTGGGATGCTTTACAGATGTGTCAGGCCAGATAGGGGTGTGTGAATGCATAACCTATGGTGGCAAATGTATTCCAGTCATTATGTATTATACCCATCTACATGGCTGTCTACATCAATATTGTCAGGGATAGTACACATGTTTAGCACTAAGGGGCTATGTGTACACCTCTGGACTGTACAGAGTGTGTCAGAATGTCCACATATATTCGCCAGTATCTCTGCTGCTGTCCACAGGGGCATTACGTGCTAGCAGCGGTACTTTACTAAGATGTCCTTAGGATGTCTGTCAGTAGCCAATGGCACACATGTTATAAGCAGATGTGACCTCCAACACACACCATGTCTGTGAAGACAATCCCTATTACAGTAGGAAGAGTCTACTAATATACCTGATATACATACTTGACATCCCCTTGCACTACGACTGTGGGACTATAGAGGCTGGGGTACGGCTACACTTCATGTCCGGGACATAGGGTGGAAATATATGTACATTTTATTATCCTGATAGCCATATAAATATATATATATATATATATATATATATATATATATATATATATATATGATTACACATGTGTAGAACTTCCAATCACCACTGTCATGGCAACCACCTACTCTAACCCCCTATATCATGTGGGTCTGGTCCGTTTACATTGCCTGTGTGATGAACATCATTCCTGTGTGTGGGCATCAGTGTTACAGACAGCAGGTAGCAATACCTCTTACAGGAGAACCGGCACACTCAGGGCAGCCACATATTTGTAGGAGGTTCAGGAACTACAGACAGAGAGTGAGTAGAGTTGTGTTATGCTTTGTATACTACTGGTGTTACAGGGTGTGTGTGTACATACTACTTTACCTTGGAATGCAGTCTGTTTGCATAGCTGTCAATTGTGGGCCTATCCTCTTGGTGGCAAGAGGTGTGCCTATCATATGCTGTCTGTCTACCACACAGGTCCTGTGTCAGATATTTCACTGGCAGTGCATATGTTGAGTGCTATCAGTAAATGGCTACATCCATTTCTGTTTTTAACATCAATTCCCTGACTAAGGATATGTTGCAGACTACTCTGTAACACCAGCAACTTGCTTAGTGTATGGCAACAGTTCTGCACATTTGTGCCTGTGTTCCAGCCTCAGTCCTTCACCTACATACCAGGCTTTGCACATATGACATGCCATCGGGAGTTGCTCCATTATGGGCTGTGAGTATATCACACTGCCATTGCTGCCATCAGTCCACTGCTGTTGTATCCCCAACACATACGGTGGGGCTGGGGTCATATATGTGCGGACGTTACCTACACAATACATGTGTGCTCTTATTCACTCCAGAGGCCAGAGGATGTAACAGTGGTATATGGTCCTGTATTATTGAGTCTGGGGGAAGCACCATAAATGACCTAGGCTGTTAAAAAATGTGGGGGTATCAGGGGTGAGCTGTCTTAAGGTATCTGTTTGTACAGTACCATATACTTCACCTATATTTACACTACTTACATAAATTGGGTTAATGCAAGCCTACTGCCTCCTGCCATACAGACTGTTCTGTTTGTCAGTGTGCATGTGATGGTGTCAGTTATGCCTTGTTATGTTACAGTTACAACCCATTTTGTCACATGACATCATTACCACCTAGTGATTTTGTACAGAGTGTAGATAGAGGCTTCTGAACTATACACCTGCATTACATACTGTTGATTGTCTGGTATCCTGTGGTCCAGTCTGTCCTCACTATTGTACAATTTGAAGGGCTTGGCCTGGACAGAAACAGTTGTGAACCTTTCCAGACTACTATATTTGTATAACTGTTTCACAGTTGCGTTACTCTGTTTATATGTATGACAGTGTCTGAACAGCTATATGACATGGCATATAGAACTGTAATAGTACACAATTAAAGGTATTCCTTTTCGGCAAACCTGTGTGTGGTGTTTTCCCTATGACCTCTCTGTGGGTATGTGTTGCACGCAACGATTGTCATTTGTATGGGGGGCACATACAGTGTCCAGCTGTTCAGTGTTCAGGTGTTAACTGTAGGCATATTGGCTGTTCCATATTGTGGCACCTTCTACATATGTATCTTACTGTAGTGTGTGTATGTGTAGTGACATGTATATCTATATATATATATATATATATATATATATATATATATGTGTGTGTGTGTGTGTGTGTGTGTGTGTGTGTGTGTGTGTGTGTGTGTGTGTGTGTGTGTGTGTGTGTGTGTGTGTGTGTGTGTGTGTGTATGGGAACACTACGAAAGTCTGAAACTGCAGAATACTGACGCCCACAATACCGACGCCCAGAAGAACGAAATGTCAGAATCCCGACGGCGAATAATTGAGATTGCAGTATAGTGCACAAAGGTAAGTTTGCCATTCTCACAAGTGTATTGCAATCTCGGAGTAGGTATATTTAAGTTACGGGGGTGTGGGGAGCAGGGGGACTTGCCCCCTACATACATGTTCTTATTGTTGGTTTTGGGGTTTTAATTTGTTTTGTTAATTTCGGTATTTTGTAGTTTCATTCTTCTAGGTGTCGATATTTTCAGTGTCAGTACTGTGCGGTTTCGGGATTTAGGTAGTGAATATATATATATATATATATATATACATATCTGTGTCTGTGTATCTGAATCCTGGGGATGTTGATGGCTTCCACATTTTACATTTCCTATGGGAGGCAGACTGTACTGCATGATATGGTAACAATACCAGCCTGACATACAGGTGGGATGTAGTACTGTTAACATCTTGTGCCTATGTCATGTCAGATCGTGGTTATGGGATCTGTAACACTTGGTAGTATATTGCAGGGTGGACGTGTGTGGCTGTATGGGTGGGATGCCCAATCGTACAAGACGTATAGTGTGTGGTGCCTCTCAACCCCATTAATGGTGCATGTGAACATATGTGTTTTTGTTAATCTGCCATTGCTATCTACAGATGTATGGCCATATATACCTATATATGTATATATATATATATATATATATATATATATATCTGCTTATATATATGTATATATATCTGCTTATATATATATATATATATATATATATATATATAAATATATATATATATATATATATATATATATATATATATATATATATATATATATATATATATATATATATATATATATATATATATATATATATATATATACATATATATATATATATATATATATATATATATATATATATCTATATATATTTATATACCTATGCCCATATATGCCTACATAGATATATATCTGCGTACACATATGTAACTTGCTGTGTATATGTAAACATATAGGTGTAGACACATATATGTGTCGATGTAGGCATGTGCATGTATATATGTTCATATATATTAATATATATGTAAATAGTTTAAAAAAAAAAAATATATATATATATATATATATATATATATGTATAAATCTACATATAAAGATAAGTAGTATCTGTTTAGATATTAATATATTTACGCACACATACATCTAGATGTTGGTATACATTCTCTGTACTGTTGCATGACTGGACTGGATGATATGTTTCTGAAAATATCAGATTTATGTGTATTTGGTATGGTTTAGTTGTAAATCATGGTGTGCAGGGTTCTGGGTTTGAGCCTTGCAGGAGTTGTTTAATTTGTTGCTGGGCAGAACAGGACCCGTTAGATACAGAGTGATTAAGGCACTTTTGAGCAGCTGTATGCGGGTTTAAGCCTGTTTGTGCAGGGGTAAGCACTGCCCTCACAGGTTAAGCAATGTAGAAGCTGAGTATAAGAAACTGTATCCAGAAATTAGCAGTGCTTATCTCTGCATAAAACCACTTACAACTGCTTTAAAGTACCTTAATAACTCTGTATCCAATGGCCCGTGTTTGCCCAGCAATGAAATAAACAGCCTCTGTAAGGCTCGATCCCAGGGCCCTACAAACCATAGACAAAGTAATTTACCACTAACACATGAAGGATAGTCATAAATATGATGTTATCTATAGATATAATACAGAGCATAACAAAGACATGTATGAACACAGGCACCGTTAATGGAGGTGAGGGGGCTCAAGCAACATATGTCTTAACACGTATTGATATCCCCCCACCCAGCAAAACAGGTCTGCCCTGCAATACAATACCAATTGTTGCAAATGCCATGACCTGGAGCTGGCACTACATGGCCATAAGATGTTAACAGTAAGCCATCCCACCTGTATTATGTCAGGCTGGTATTGATAACATATCATGCAGTACAGTCTGGCTACCATAGTTAATGTACAATGTCTAAGCAAGAAACAGTCCTATGATACATATATATAGACTCATGTATGTAGATACTTATATATGCAGACACACACACACACACACACACACACACACACACACACACACACACACACATATATATATATATATGTAACTACACATACACACACACAGGTATGTCTAGGAAGATACATAATCAGAGGGAAGGACAGTAGGGAAAATAGGTAGGGATGTGCAGGAAAGATGTAGGGAAGGTCCATGGCTGCCCATTTCTTCTACAGCAACAGCTGTGCATATACACTGAATTTGGAGGTAGGTTTGGACACCCAAATCCCTAAGTAAGGGGTGAGGACAACAACAATTTGTTGTGATGCCAATTAGACCAGATTACATGTGTCCAGTGGACACGTGTGAAATGGACAGCAATGTATGGGGCGAGATATTTTTGTGGGAACAGATTGCTCTTTTTTTTTCAGGTGGGAGTGGGATGTTGGGGAGGGGTAAGACTCTGTCCGGTTCGATTCTCAGCTAGAGCGTCTTCTGCGTGGAGACATGCGTGAATGGGCGTACCTTCATTGAAGGTTGTGCCTCAGGCCTGGCAAGCCGGTACATAAAAATCAACTGCCAATCATTAGCAGACCGGAGTTCCGCTGTGGTGACCCCTAACCAGGAAAAGCCGAAAGACACAAACAAACAAAGGTTGGGTAGGTTAACAGACAAGACACATAAGACGCATACAGGGGTGGTATATGACACATGTGGGGGGTAAACACCTTGATGGGGAGGAGTGTTGGGATATCAGAAGCCCACAAGCCCCCTTGTGGTAACAGTGGGACTGAGGTCCCCACCCATGGGCAGTCACCACTGCACCTTCACAGCCCCGAAGGTGGCTGTGCTGGGAGCTGAGCCGCAGAGCCAGGCTGACTCTCTAATTATGACATGCGGCCCTCAAACTGGTGTAGAAGATCACCGACCTGGTCGTTGATCGCTCTACTCAGCATGACCCTGACCTGGTGACGGGTGACAGGTACTTGTCCACGCCCACTCCCAGGGGGGGGCGAGCCCCATCCCCTGATGCGGTTCCACACAAAGGTGGTGCAGGACCAATGGACAGGGAGGTGCGGGGTTGGGCCCCAGACATGCTGGTGCCCGGTGCCTCAGCCAGCTGAGGTGGGACAGGTGGGTCTGCCTGGACCAGTCTTCCCAAGCATGCTATAGTGTTTAGATTTCAACATTATATATGGGTTAGTAATAGTCAACACATTCCAGGGTTAGGTATAACAGCATGCATATATATTCCTATTAACCCAGACACTAGATACGGAACAGTTGCATAGCAAACAGAAGACATGCATATATGGGACCACAGTGGTATTAAGAATAGCATGCAGGTACGCTGATGGTACCATGCCAACAATGTTGAAATAATTCAATATGGCACATGCATGGGAACCATTAGAATATTTATTAAATGACTGGCCATTATCAGAGTCGGTACATACCAGTTGGGGTGGTTATGTTGATTATTGTTGGAGATAATGTGGGGGGAGAGAAAGATGTCAATTAGCAAGTAGTATATTCCTGTACTCCACATTACTTTCCTAGTCAGTGCAGTTATCCAAACCTTACAAGTCTTACTATCCTACCCTATACACCTATGTTGGACACTGATATGGCTGTCAACATCATTACACATGAACCGGTTTTACCTGCAGTATACACCTCTTACCTGGTATACCTGTGGAGGGAATGTTTGTTAACACTGACTGTTAGTACACATACAGCCGGATTCCTGGTTGACGTTTTGCACTATGCTATCCAACTCTTTCTGCATAGACTCTGGCCATGTGTTGACCACATGCTGGTATGCCTGGACATATCTAGAATATTGCCCTCTTCCACATTTAGTGACCTGACACACACATAGACATGCTTTCCTACAGAGTTATGTTATGTAGTACAATGTGGGCGACAATGACCAGTGATACTTTATTATTCAGAGAAACTGTAACACTCACAATCCCCTACAATGCTAGGGTGGATGGTACCAGTACAGGTTATATTGTTCTGTATTTCACAGCACAGTGTTCGTATCCAATGTACCTGCGGGAGCAATGTTTATAAGCACTACCGGACTGTTGCCACACAAGGTTCCAGATTACACATTAGTATTATGCACATACATCTCACTCTGTTACTGTATAGACTCTGACTACAGCTTAACAGGTTGGGGTGTAAATGGGACATATGTGGCTTCTTAGTCATATAAGGTATTGGGGAGTTGCTAGTGTGCCAGGTTTGTTTTCATAAATGTGTGTCAATCATTTTGTATTTCCTGTTTGCTGCCTATACGTCTGTGATCATCCCACTGATTTCCCAGGGGGACAGGTTGATAGGCATTAGATATGGGCCACTTTAATAGACAGTCTGGACATATCTGTACAGTTGTGGTGTATAATTCTGTATGTAGACTACTACTACTGGCAGGATTCAAACCGTGGCTGTGTGTGCTAATAAAGCAACAATTCACATCTCAGTTGCATGTGCTATACATGTTTTGTTGTCTGCATTTCCCCTGTTTACTGTTTATGTGTCTTTCAATTGTACTAAATGGCCTCTAGGGATTACACCCATCATATACAGGGATTCCTAGACATTCACGTTATGGTGCATGGTGTGGGTAACAGTGCTTAATACTACAGTAGTATTACATGATTGCAAATCTACATTACCATATGATACCAGAATATATACATACAGTCCAGCAGTTAGACCTGCTTTGTCAGGGTATTACACTTTTATTCCCATACTAACAATATGAGACTTTTCCTGCCATATTCTCTAGTGTATGCAGTACTTGCCTTGAACAATACAGGTTTTATACTAGCAAATACTTTACTACTACTACTTTTATTTTTATTTCATATGACAGTAAAAGCATGAGTATTACTAACCTGTCTCGTGTCGCAACCACGCCAGGTGGCGGATGTGGGACTCCTGGTTCGCGGCCCGCTCCATTGCAGCTGTGGGAGACATAAGAGGAATATTTAGCCATACCTATACATGATATACCTGAGCTAGCAATTATTAAACAGGTAGTGTACTGATACTTACACATGGCTGGGACATCCCCTGATGCTCTTGCCTCTTGGAGCCACTCCTCCAAGAGGTCCCCCTTCCACCACTTCAGGTTGGCATACTGCTGCCTGACCTGCTCACCAGTTCGGTGTATGCCAGTGACACTGGTGAGGTTGTGGGTGAGACGATCCCAGGCCTCTGCCTTATATTGCGAGCCCTGGTACTAGCCCTGCAGCAGTCTCTGTGCATGATCTTTGACTAGGAGACCAGCCATGACCTTGGACTCCTGGATGCATCAGTGCTGTGCCTAGAAGCGCACTCCTTCTCCCCTTACTGCCATAGTCCCTGCAAGGGGAAGCTACAATCAGTTATGAGCTGTATTCCCACCTCTTGGGTTTAAATAGGGATGATTTCCCACACATTTCTGTGACTGATTGATTTTGAAAGGCTAAGCTATGGGCAAACTTGCTTACCTAAAGTTGGAATTGTTTAAAGGGGTATACCACTGGTCACAAACAGTTAGCTGGTCTACACATTGCTCACACCTCCTAAGCTGGCCTGTGCAATGCTTAGCGTTGCTTACATTAGACTTTCATTATAATGCGTTTTTGGCATTGTGTTATTATTCATTACACCTTATATGTATGCCTATTATCCCTGATTGATGTGTACATACACTCTGCGGGGTCCTTGTGTTTTATTGGGGACTTTGACACTTTATCACAAGTACACCTCACTTCTTGGCTTACTGCTGTACTCTAGTTCACATATTTATGTTATGTAGTTGGTTATGGCACATATGACTGTATACTGATGCCTTTCACAGGTTCAGTTTGGTTATACTATGGTGAGGACATATTTACTACTACCTCATTCTTCCGTACTTCTGTGATGGCTTGGTGGATAGCTACTGGGACTCTGGTGTATAGGGTTTGAGACATGCATGGCTGTTTACTTTGTTGGTGGGCAGACAAAGGTCTGTTGGATACAGAGTGATTAAAGCACTTTAAAGCAGTTATAAGCAGGTTTGTGATGGTAAGCATTGCTTATTTCAGGTTATAGTTTCTTGCACTCAGTTAGCTTCTACTTTGCTTAGTCTGTGTAGGCAAGGCTTACCCCCACGCAAATGCACTTAAACATGCTTACTAGTGCTTACAAATGCTTACTACTGCTTATCTGTGCTTACACCTCCTTACTACTGCCTTATTCATTATGACACTGATTCTTCACATGAGCATTTCTGGCAGTACTCCAGTTCATAAATATATGCTATTTAGTGGGTTTTGCAATAGAAATATTGGTTATACCATGCTTTGCCATGTAAAATCGACTGTGCTGCAGTGGGACTCACACCGGGAATGCCTGCTCATTAGGCAAATGCTCTGCCCGCTACACTATTGCTGTGCTGCTTCATTTGCATATATCTTCCTTGTTATCCTCTTCAGCCTTTTAAGCTGCTTTAACCGTAGCTAAGCACTGGGCACACCTGCGCACCTACGGTTAACTGTACTCGGATTCTTAATAAATATAAAGGGGTTTCTTCAGTTTATTTATATGTACTGTTGCTGTTCTGCACATTGGGGACTGTTGGTGGGGATATGCGGACACCTATGAGCAGTCTCGCTCATTTATTTCCACTTTCTGCTGTTCTACATTGCAGGGGCATGTTTATTCTGAGAGCTCTGCTCTCAGACATGCCCCCTGCACTCGTACACACTCTATGTAAGCCTGGGAGTTCGGGCAGCATGCCTTCATTAATATGCATGGCGCGCTGTTGTCCTCCTCCTACATGGGTGCTTCCGTGCAGGACTAAGCTAGTCCTGCACGGAAGATTAGTGAATCCGGGGGTATGTATTTTAATGCATGTAAACTGTAGTAATATAACACTGTGCAATGTTTCATACAATTTTTAAGCAGTCAGAACACTTTTCTACATAGAAGGCTGTGTTTAATCTCATGTTTTAGAACTTTGTACACTGACAAGTCATCATGTGTGTGTGTGTGTGTGTGTGTGTGTGTGTGTGTGTGTGTGTGTGTCTTTTCATTTTTTATAGTCAAACTTTGCTGCACAAAACACATTTCCATATTGCCACTTTAGTGAAATCCTTCTGCATGGTGTCATATCCCCACTTTAGTGAAGTCCTTATGCATGGTGCATTTTATTACCACTAGCAGCTGGCCCATTTTCTTTAACTATGGCCTATATTATTCTTTCCATCAGACAACACAAGAAACTACATACAGTATATTACACTTATGTACAGTCCTTATGCATGGTATACCATATCTCATCAGAGGTCGGCTGATTTATTTGTTACCGTATCCCTATCATCCCCTCCCCCATGTGGTTTCCATTTGGGTACAACCTCTTCTTCCTCATAGTATGATATTCAGTCTTGTGGTATTCTCACACATCTTTCCATTGACTTTGCATTTCCCATCCCCTCTTTTCTTCATTCTACTCAGTTCTTTCCATCTTATCTCTGTGTCTACGAACAGATCTATTTCTCATCTTTCCTCTCTATTATTTTGCTAGTTCATCGTGTGTACTGAGTAGTTTAATAACTGGGTCTTAGGTATTCTGCATTCCTTTTTTAACACCAGCATTGTTTAAATCTTTCCCCTCCATCCTTTTCTCTAAAAAAAAATCTTCCCCTTGACCTATTCCACTTCTCTAGATTTCTTCATTTTGTTCCCTATCTTTGCTCCCCAGCCTTTTGTTCCCCATAGTTTTTTGGAGGTTCTTTTCTCCTCAGTTTATGCAACCACATTCTTTTGGTTCTACTTCTCTCATGTCCTTTAGTAAGCTTCTCCTTGTCTCACTCTTCTGCACTCTCTTTTGTTTACCCTAATCTGCTTCTGTCCAGTGAATGATCTTATATGTCAGTGCATATCTTGGGATAGGTGGGAGCCCACAGCCAATCTATTTTCCCATTCATTCTCATTTTCATGCTGCTCACTCTTTCCCTTACCTTTATTGACCCAGTTCTATACTTTTTTTTCCCTATGGTCTATTTGTACCTTTTGCTTCTACAGTATATTTGTATGTTACAAAATATGTGAAGGATTACTAGTAGTATAACCATCCTTGCTGCATTAATTCTTTCACAGAATGTGCAAGTCTTCTCCCAAATCTCTGGACAGTATCCCCTACCATTCTTTGTATTACCTCTAGGTTTTTTTTCCAGTTGTCTCTCTCATTGTGTTCCCAAAATAGAACCTTAGGTACATGGGAAACTTTGCCTCTTTAATTTCGCCTACTCACCCTTTTTCCATCTACTTTCCTCTTCTAACTGCCATTTTTGTTGTTATTCCTGATGCAGATTTCCTTAAAGCCCCATCTCTTTACTTGGTTTCCTACAGACTGTTTAGATATGATCTTTGTCTGGCATACAAGACAATTCTTGGATCCCACTCTGATTGACCTTTTGTATATCTGCAAAATGAATGGCATCAGAATTACTCAATCTAGGGATTTAAACCTTGCTTGCAACATAAATAGGACACATTGGATGGACAGGTATGTGTCTCAGAGAAGTCTTCTTCTCTGGAACAGACTTCTCATCTGTGTGAACCGAACTCTTCCCTAACCCAATTCAAGAGAAATCTGGACCAGTGAATGGGAAATCTGAAATAGCCCCTGTGTATAGCACCTATGTCTCTAATGAACAGAGGCAGCCTGTCAATCTTGCCCTAGGTTACATATACCCCTTAAAATATCCTCCAAGGCATAGAAACCTGTGGGAATCAACTGAGATGCCTGGATATGCTTATAAAGGCCCCAGTGGTTATTGGTCTAGTATACACACATGTGGACCTATGAGTCCTGCCACTTCCTGAATCTTTTTGAATGTGCCTGTTATACTTCCCCCTGCTGTAGCCACATCCTCAGACACTAACATGCAGTCATCTGCAAATAACACAAACTGAGATTTTCTCCTCCCATTTTCTTAAGGCATTGCTAAATTGTGTTGACTTCCACTGCCATTTAATCATTCCCTTGCGTGAACAGGCCTGAGATAATGGGATCCCCTATCTGGTCTCCCTCTCCATCCTTGTCTCCTCCGATACTCCTCCATGTATGAGTATTTCAATTTATGGGCCTTAGTATATTGCCTGTTTCCAACATATAAACTTTTCCTCACACTTCCTTTGATGCAGTGTCTTTCATAGGAATTCCTACCTCACCATATCAAAGTCCTTCTGCGGGCTAAATAGCACAATTGTACCTTTACCTTCCTACTTGTTTTCCTGCCTGTGCATAAATTCCAACAAGTATCACATTTTTTTCTGTTTTTCTTCCCTTCATGAAGCAGTTTTGCTCTGCATGTATTATTTTTGGCAATACTTCTTCTACACCTCCTGCCAATACCTTTGCAAAAATCTTGATATCTAAATTAATAGAAAAGGTAGGCCAATAATTTCCAGCTCCCAATATTTACCTCCCACTTTAGATATCATGGTTATCCTGGTCCTCCTCATGCTTTTATATATTTTGCCTGAGTCATGTATACTCTTATATTCCTCCTCAAGGACCTTCCACATTCCCCCCTCCCAGTTTGCAGAGGTCTTGGTGGAATTCATCCAGCTTTCCTCTACTTCATCTTGTATATGTCTTTCCTTATCTCATCCCTTGTGATCTCTGCATTCATCTTGTCTCTTTGCATGTTCTCCAATATATATAGATATAGATATAGATATATATATATATATATATATATATATATATATATATATATATATATATATATATGTGTGTATATATATATATATATATATATATATATATCTACATTTTTCCCCAGTTTCATTCTGAAATTCTTTCCTTCCTGTTGTTTGTAACTCAACCTGTAGTATTCTCTGAATCTTTCCCTAATCAGCTTGTCTTCTAAATATTCTCCATCTCCTCCCCTTATCCTCTGTACCTCTCTTTGTTTGCCTGCTTCTTCTGTTTCTTATTTATTTGTTTCAATTGTGCATCCCTCACTGTCTACCAGTAGTCCCTCCAATACCACTGCTGATTTTTTTCTGTAATAATTTTATACTCCAATTCCATTTTTCTTTTTCTCCTAACCTTAGTCATTCCCTTCTACTTTTGTTTCTTCCAGCTTCTTTCTGTATAACAGTTATCTCTTTCTCCATCTCCCCAATCATCCTTCTTTCTTTGCTCATCATTTTCCCCGGTCAGTGACCTTGATCCCATCCCAGTAATATTCTTCTAGTTTGTCTTTGTCTTTCATATTGTCCAGTACTGACTCCTGTATTAGTCCCTGCATGTATTTCTTTGTCCATAATTCTTTTCATTTATAGCAAGACCACCTCCACCCCCTTCTCATTGGTTTCTGTTCCTGCACACTTATCTTACATATCCCTGCTGCATGAGCTGTATCTCTCATGCAGTGGCGGCTGGTGACTTCAAATCAAAAGGGGGCTGCAGGAGACAGCTGAATGGGTGGGGTCAATGGGAATGGGTGTGCCCAACTAGAAAGGGGAGGGGCTATGATCAAAACCACAAAAACTGTAACTTTAATTAAATATGCTGCCCTGGGTGCCAAACCATCATTATGAGATTCCAATCAAGAAAAAAGGAAAGTGTAGAAGAAAAAAAATATTTCAATCCATTGGCTGCATGGCAGCTTACTTAATAACTAGATGGAAACAAAAAGGTTATGAGGCATGAAAAAATAAATTACTTTTTAACTACATTACTGGAATGCTAGTCAAAATCAAGTATAAGAAAAACAAGCAGCACTCAACTCAAACCACTTCTCCTTGCACTCCAGTTCTAATCATAATTTATATTCAGCTTTATTAAAGTACCAAGTAACATGCTGAAAGCAGCAATCTCTGTGACACCCCCACTTGTAAAAATGTTCCTTATCCAAAAAAGACCTGCTGCCTGACAACAGCTATCTACTTGTTTCATGGGGAAAATATTATCAAAGTAAAAAATGAAAAGCAAACAGAAAACAAGCTCAACATACATTGCTTAAAGTATTACTGCACAGGATATGGACCACACATGATAGATTGGCATTCTGTTTAGTTTGCAGGTAAAGCCTGTAATGAGCTCTTAAAATAAATTAATCCTGTCCTTTATTACAAATACTGTCATATGCATTTCAATACCCAAGGCTTATATGTTATCTAGTTATGTAAGTATTCTCTGCATGGCAACAACAGAAAGGCTTTCAATGTTGGCAATTTGTCAACAGTATGCTTATTAAAACTTACTTGCATCTTACAATCTCTGACAAGCTTACCAGATGGTCGTTAAAGCATTTCTACTTAAACACAGAGCAACAGGCACTTTCTGAATAATAAGCATAAATCAACAGTATAAAAATATGACAGAAACCAGAACATTCTACAAAATCAAGGACAGATGAAAAGCCATTGTAGTACTTGTGTCGACCTTGGATGGAGTGATAGTCTGCGTATTTACACTGCATAACTGTTCCTTGCCTTGCTTGGACACATCCAGAGACATGGGGGAGTGGGGTGCAACAAGTATGTCACAATTTGAAATGTCTCTGGCTGACTGCGATGGCCCTGACACATTTGTCATACCTCTCAACCTCAGAGCAAGAAATCTGGACAAAGCCATACATAAAAGTGGGACAAAGGCCCAAAAATAAGGACAATTTTTAAATATTGCTCTTATAAACTTAGAAAGATAATAGAATAGTAGGTCTTGCATTAGTATGAATTTTCTGAAGGGTATAAAATCTGAAACTGAAATGTCTGTCATTATTTTCTAACGTCAGTCTTTAATGATTTGCCACTAATGTTATGAAAAATGGACCAAAAATGTGATTCAAAAATATAAAATAGCCACACAATACAGCTGGGAACCTGCAAAGAAGGGACATTTTTTAATATTAGTACTGCTAACTTGAGCAGCTGACAAAATAAAAGAATCTACATGCATTTCTGAAATAAAAGCAATCTATAACTGATTATTACAGTTATTTATTAATTGTTAACCCTCCATGTTTTCTTCCAAAATTGCCATTTTGCGGAGAGATTATTAGGGTAAGAGCAACATTTTGAGCAAAAATCAGGTACAATTGAGAGGTTTGGATATGCCTAATTCTATAAAGCAATTTATTTGCACGCACCTCTCAACCTGTTAATGCAGGAAATCTGGATAAGGCCAAATATATTGGGGGAACATATAAACAGTACTAAAAATTGCTCTTGTATAAACTGAAACAGTTGATAGAATAACAGGTCTTGCTTTAGCATGCATTTTTCTGAAGGTTATGAAGTCTGAAACTCAGTGTCTGTCATTATTTAGTGACTTCATTCCTAAATGATTTGACAGAAAACCACAAATTTTATGAGGAACAAACCAAAAATAAGAAGCAAAAATCTCTTCATTCTGCAAAAATCTGGACAGTTGAGAGGTATAGTTCAGCCGGAGCTGTCTGAGTTTGCTGCCATTCCCCCCCTCACAAAATCATGGTCGAATGGAGCTTCCCCCCTACAGCCATTCCAGTGAACCATTACTTGGCTATTTCACCCCATTTACCATAAACACTAACTGGGAAAAGCCGAAAAACAAAAACCATAAACACTAATGTGCATACTGCTTTACTTTTGCGATGATTTGGACTTCATTTGAAAGTTTTATTTTGCATTTTACAGCGCAAACACTAATAGATATCATATCTGCTAAACAAAGCAATGCAGTCTCACAATGAAAACAGACTTAGCATTAAAACTTCTCTGCCCTTGAAAACGCACATTCACTGAAACAGCATTGAAACCCACATTCAAAGAAAATACATTTTGCCAGTGGCAGATTAACTTTGGGTTTGGGCTGTTTTCAAATCACAGGCCCGTTGCACACGAAACATACACATGCTCTTTCATACACCTTCCTGATTGTATTAAATTATATTCCTTGTACAATATAGTACAGTTTTAAAGGGTGTTTTAAATTTGTTTTGAAAATTTTCCAGTAAACAATGAAACAAAATGTATGCACCAGTAATGACAAAACTGCCCAATTCAGAACATTTCCATCATAAAAATCTACTCAAACTTCTACAGTCCACCAGTATCAGTACATATGCACAATCTCTGAAGTAAAAGTCATCTAAATAATTCCATATTAAAGAGATCTATAACTAATGAAGAGGCTGCTGCTAGCAAACAACTTTGTATTTCATTGTTTCATCTACAAATAACGTGCATGTTACCCTTGAGGAATAAATTGCCTATCTTACACTAAAAAATGATAAGCTAGCAATATTGCAATAGGGAATGGATGGCAAACTGATAACATGTTCATAGTTACTAGGTATCTTCGCCAAAAAGGAGTGCAGCATCCACCCCCTTTACAAAGTACAGTATCAGCAATGCATTTATCTACTGTGGGAGTAGAACCCACAGCCTTCTGCATCAAAAGCAAGTATACTACATGTTGTGCTAATAACAAGGCAAGCTGACAGCATAAGCGTCACTAAACTTTTGCTCCCCTGCAGCTCTCAGCTCCTTGTAAAATCTACTCACTCAGCTGTATCTCTGAACTTTGCAGCACAAAGAAATCTGAAAAAAGCCAAAGTTTATTGTGGGGGGACAAAAGCCCAAAAACCAGGGGCACATTTTAAACATTGCTTGTATAATGTTGGAAAGTTGCTAGAATAAAATGCTGTGTTTCCACCATACATTTCACTGCCAAGTCTTAAACCCAGGACGCTGTGCAAAACAGTCAGAGCAACATACCACTATGTCAGATCAGCTGTTTTGTGAAAGAGGAAGACGGAAACTTAAATGGCTACCATTTAGTGAATTCAGTTCTCACCATAGCACAGCTGTCAACCTCTTAGCACAAAACACCTGAACAAAGCCAATAATGGGTGAATACAGCCCCCAAACATTCAGTGAATTCAGTTCTCACCATAGCTCTCAATCTCTTTGCAAAAAACACCCGGACAAAGCCAGTAATGGGGGAATATATCCCCCAAACATATTCAGTGAATTCAGTTCTTACCATAGCTCTCAACCTTAGCACAACAAATCTGGATGAAGCCAATAATGGGGGAATACAATCCTAAAAATAGGGACAGATTTCAAATATCCATCTTATACACTTAGAAAATTGCTAGAATAAAAGCTTTTGTGTTACCATGCACTTTCTGAAGAATATGAAGTTTGATATTCAAATGCATGTCATTTTTAACATTTGTTAACCAGGAAAGTCTGACTTGGAACAAAAGCTAATTTTTAGCAGAGGCCCAGGGAGAAACACTCCAGACAGACACATGCCTTTGTAAGATGGGAGGACACTAGAGGAAACAAACACAGGGAGGGCATACAGAGTCCACAGAAAAGGTAAGGCACCCCAGTCAAGAATCAAACCAGAAAACCTGCAGCTGTCAGGCAACAATGCTACCACTGAACCAATGCACTACTGGGAAAATTTGCAATGTTTTTACAAATGGTAGTGGGTAGGGAATCCAGGCTCCTGCCACCTGGGCTCAAGGTACAGGGTTCAAGCCTTATTCTGTACCCACCACCATGTAGCAACTGGGACATTTCACACACACACACACACACACACACACACACACACACACACACACACACACACACACACACACACCTCTCCATAAAACATGAATCCACTACCTGTCCTCCACAAAACGGCCGCCGATCCTCTGCAGCTATGTCCACAAAACGGCCACCGAACCTCTGCAGCTAAGTCCACAAAACGGCCGCTGATCCATGAATCTCCTGGCCCGTGCATGGGTCTCCCTCCACAAAACAGCCGACCGCGCATGGGTCTCCCACGAGAGATGGCTAGTCCCACAAGAGTAGTAGGCTGGAGCCTCCATCCTGCAGGCGATGCAGTCCGGTGACCTTTCAGTCTGTGCGGTCATCACCGCACAAATCTCTGGGCTGGAAGGGTGGCATTTCCTGCCTTTCCTATCCGGACTGCCTAACAGAGCAGTCTGGAGCTCTGGAATGAGCACGCATGCGTGCATGGAGTTCTCAGGAACCATGCAGGCATGAGTGGAGTCCGTGAATTTTTTTTTTAATTTTATTTTTCAATTTTATTCTACAGGTGGGGGGGCTGCAGGATGGGGATTGCAGTCCTGCAGTCCTGCAGTCCTGCAGTCCTATAGCACGAGCCGCCCCTGCTCTCGTGCATTTGGCTTTTTTCCATTATTTCCATAAGCTTTGACTTTCCTAAGTACCTATCTACCCTACTTACCTGTACCAAAACATTTTTTGTAAAGGTGTAGTCCCTCTGATTTACATAACATTCCCTCCATATGTCCAGCCATCATCTTTCATTCCTTGGGCTAGTTCTTGTCTTATCTTTTTATTACATTCCCTCCTTTATGTTCCCATGGTGAGGTTGTAACTCCCTCCCCCCATTAACTCTGTTCTCTTCTGTTCTGCACCCAGTTTGCAAAAAAAGTTTTTGTAGAATTCTTCTCCTTGCCTGCTTGGTGAATATGTGTTTCCTGTTGTCCAGTGCACACCTTTCAATCTTCCCTGTCAGATGGTCCATGTGCCTACCTCACTTTTTATCACTTTCACTGTGGTTGTCTGAAGCATTCTATGAAATATTATTGCTACTTTTCCCTCTTTCTTTCCACTACCTTGCTCTTCATTTTCCCTATTGTAGGCATAACACAATATTGTCTCCCCACCTATGATTTTCAGTCTTGTTCTTTTAATACAACAATGTATCCCCATCCTCTTTAACTTTTCCTCTCTTTGTATTCTTCTGATATGATTTGATGAACCCAAAGTTCCAAGTAATTCATTGTATTTTCTTGTTTTGCCCATCCATCCCTGCCCTTCTAGTTGCTGCCATCTGCCATAATCCTTTCTCTGGGCCTACTCTCTGAGGTGAGCAATATGGTAGCTGCCTATGCTCAGACCCCTCCTCCCCATACCTGGCATCTGGATCTCTGCCTTTTGGCTCTTGCATGTTCAAGGGTATGCCCTGGACATGTAACTTTTAAGACTTTCTTTTCTTCCCTTCCACTATCCAATGCCCTAATACACTACATGGCAACACACTAATGATGTCACAGTCTTTTATATTACAGGATTCCCATTCAGTCATCTCCCCTCCCCATTTTTGCTCACCAGTGTAGTGTGCTAGTTTCTTTTGTGTGATAGCCCAACATTTTTGACTTTTTGTAGTTTTTCAGATGTTTACTATGCTGCTTAGGCACCACTGTTTCTTTATTTC
The DNA here is from genome assembly GCF_019279795.1 of Protopterus annectens. NCBI lineage: Eukaryota > Metazoa > Chordata > Ceratodontiformes > Protopteridae > Protopterus > Protopterus annectens. The sequence continues at coordinate 1,034,546,433 of NC_056727.1, read as the reverse complement.
ACATTTAATTTGGGGTTGTTGTTTATGTTTACATTATTTCCTCTCCATTTATTACTTTTCATGCTCCACAGTTGTTTCATCAACAATTTTTTTAAGACTATGCCATAAAACTTATGCTTATTGCAGTTTATTGTGCAGTGATAAGTAGTTATGAAAAATATATCACTTACCTTGGATGCATACCCCTTTGTCCCCCTTGACTGCATTACCCATCATTGCCACAGGAATTGATTCAGTTCGTCCCATTGTTTGTAAAGGTTTGGTGTTGTACTCCCTGCTGTGAGTTTTGCAAGATAAGGTTTTGTTTTAATACATCCTTCCCGGACTATCCACACTCACCTTCCTTTCAGTGTTAAATCCTTCCATTTATGTATTTATTTCTTCTTTCTTTCTGTGGTCACTTTTAGCCCTGCTGTAGTCCTGCCTTCCATCTCTTTGACTCTGTCCATCATATAAAACTGGGCGAAGGTTGGAATAACAGTTAAGATCTTAACTTCACAGATAACCTCACAGACACAGACACTTCTATCCAGCTTATTTAGTCCCTCATTTGTTCAACAGTTTATTTTTGAGTCACCTGACTATCTGATGCAATGTCCTACCATATCCTTGCAGCCATGCTTTGTCTTTGATACTGCTTCTTTCTCTGCTATTGTGCCTAAATCTTCCTTGGAAGAGATTTCTTATTCTTTTATCGCTTTTCTGTACCTCTTCCTCTTGTTTCTTTCCACTTTCTTGTCTCTTTTCTCATTTCCTTGTGGTTGTTTTTGTGATATGTTTATTTCCTGCTCATCTCTTTTACATGTATGTGACCCATCTGTATTTGCTGTAGGAGTTTCAATATTGACAAATGGGAAACTATTCCACATTCTACTGTATGTCCAGATGTAAGGGTATTTCAATCATTCAGCTGTTCCATTTATTCTTAGTTCAGTTAATACCGCCAGTATAACTTTCTTTCTCTTATAGAGTACTTCTAAGTAACCCTCAGAAAGCTTTATGAACATCCTTGATAACGCTAAGTCTTTATGCTAACCTTATTATTTCATTTATCACAGCCAAAGGATGGAAACATGCCAAAACATGCGCCAGGTCTGCTTTCTGCTACTGTTTGATGCCCCTCACTCTGTGTATCCTCTTCTATTATTGTTCCTCAATTCCAGAGATCACAAATATCTCATGTAAAAGCTTCACAACAAATTGATCCAGTTCACTGTTGTGCACTCTGTCTTGTATTACAATTATCCTGATATTATTCCTTCCTGAGTGGTTTTTAAAATGATTTATCTTTTCAGCCTGTCTTTTTGTTATGTCTTGCAATTCCTGTATTCTGTGAATGTGTACTTATAGCTCAGTTTTATTTGCTGCTTTTTCTTTTTCTAGATATTAAAACTTTCTTTGTAGCCTTTCCATTTCTGTTTGTTGATGTTCTATTTTAGTTTCAAGGAACTCCTATCTTGGCCATCTGCGATTACCTTCTCAAATAAATGCACACTTGTTCCTCATTATTTGTAGCTTTAAAGGCAGCCATTTGTTCCTTCTCATTCATCTTTCCTTCTGGGTTGCTTTTTCTCCCTGGTAGCACAATTCTTATCCAAATTTCTGAAGGCCCAGTCCAGAGTTTTGTGGTTAGGCTGTGTAGCACCATCTCCAAAGAATTAAAAAAATAGCATCTATTCACCAAACATAGTAGCAGAAAACAACACAACCAAAACAAAACATTGAATGTTATTCTAACACATTTCATCAAAAACAACCAATACAAGGTTTATTTCACAATGTAATTAATCATATTACTTTGAAGAAATCTTATCAAAACCTAAAACACAAAGAAACAACCATTAAAACTTCCACAGGAGACAATGTACCCTTAGAATCCAGCACTTTATTCATCTGCAGATCTTGTTCCATACTTGCCTTTCTTGATGATTGCAAGAAATCCATGAACTCAGACTCAAGCACAAATTATATACTATGTTTTGCTCTTTAACTAAAATTCTTAAAATAGGTTACAAATCAGAGAAACAAATTCCCAAAAAACACATCATCCAGTGATGCCATAACTCTACAAAATGTGGAGTATGAAAAAAATGTGCAGCAAACAAAATTCATATACCCCAAAAATAGAATGGGTCATGGGAAGGAAGTGATTGTCATCAGCTTTCCTAGTTGTAAACTTTCTTAGCCAAAAATCCATGTAGGAATAGTGGAAGTCCTAAATGGAAGGTACTGTGGCCGTGTCTGCGGTTCCCCCTCAGCAGCAAACCTTTAATATTAATGAAAGCAAGCTTCTGAGAAGGAGCTGTGTAACACAGTTACAGAATCAGTGTGTGGGGGGTGTTACAGTGCCCAGAGATGAGTAACACATCCCGTGCCCTGTGAAATTGCCTGTTAGTCAGTGTATGACAATGTAATAAAAATGTTAATTTTGTTTTTGTCTGCATGTTTGTGCAGTGTGGTGCTTAGCTGTGGACATGTGCCAGACATCTAAAAATAGAAACCAGATACATTTACTTCTGAAAGCAAAGGTTAAGTTTAAGCGTTTAGAGTGACAACCTCATTTGCAGTAAGTGCAGGGTTCAAATACACAGACATGTTACTATGTAAATGCACATTCTGAGAATTGTTTTTAAGTCTTGAGGAAATATTGTGTGATTACATGGAGAGGTTATTAATATTATTTTGCTAATACACATTTATGAAATATAGACAGATATTTTATTAAACGTCAGTTTTGCAAGTACACAATTATGAAATAAATTGGACGGTGCAGTGATGCAGCAGTAGCATTGTTGCCTCATAGCAAGAGATTCTCCAGTTAATTCTCTGCTGGGGTGCCTTCTGGGTGGAGTCTGCATGTCCTTCCTGCATTCATGTGTGTTTACTTTGGGTGCTCCAGTTTCCTCACACATTACAAAGACATGCTTCTGGAGTGTTTCTCCCCGGGCCTCCACTGAAAATTGGCGTCTACCAAGTCGGACTTTCCAGGTAAATAAATGTTAAATAAATAAATAAAATATTAACTCCTGCATTGCTGCACTCAGCTAAGCTCTGCTAAGCACAGCTAAGCATAGTCAAGCACTGCTTAAACTGGGAATGTTCGGTGCGAAGCCCCACTAAGGAATGTCCATTTAAGCATTGGTCAGACCAGCTAAGCTGGTTTGGGCACCGTTAAGCTTTGCTAAGCATTGCCAGTTTAAGCACTGCTCGGCTGAGCTCAACAGGTTTGCACGGTGCTAAGTGAAGAGCCGCATTTTTAAAAATGGCCCAATGGTGGCAAAGGGTGGGAAAACAGCCTTATTTAATTGTAACAGGTGGGAATACAGTCATAATCTATTGGAGTTTGATCTTGGCAGAGACTATGGCAGGAGTTGGAGAGGGTGCTTGCTTATGGGCACAGCGATGGGGCATTCTGGAGTCTAGGGTCATGGTTGGACTCCTTGTAAAAGACCATTACATCCAGCTGCTGCAGGGCCAGTAGCAGGGGTCAGAATACAAATCAGCGGCCTGGGATTGGCTGGCACGTGACCTCTCCAATACAGCTGGTATCCTCCCACAGGTGAGCAGATGCATCACCATTTTGATGATCTGAAGCATAGGAAGGGGGATCTCTTTGCCACTTGGATCCAAGATGCCCGGGATGACAATGTCCCACAAGTTTGTAAGTATTGCTAGCATTGTTTTACCAATAACTAATCTGCAAGTGTGATAGACAGATATGCATAATGGTGTGTTTCTCTCCCCACAGCTGCAGAGGAGAGAGTTTGCAACCTGGATGCCTATGCAGGGCACCTGGCCCAGTTGCACAGTGAGTGTGGTGAGTACAAATGTATCTTGCAATCTATACTCATATAAGCAATAAAGAGTACAATAGCAACTGACAGCAGATATATTCTGTTCTGAGTGTAGTGCAAGAAATGTGGTCATAGACCTGGACTGATATAAATGAGTAATGCCAGGTATAGTTCAATAAAGATGAAAGCTGGAAACCTGCTAATGTTAAGGAAATAAAGTTACTACTGCATTAATAATGGTAAGGAAATAAAAGTGTCTACTGCATTAATAATGTTAAGGAAATAAAGTTCAACTGCATTCATAATGTTAAGGAAATAAAGTTTTTACTGCATTAAGTGTGGAATTACAGCTGTCTTGCAACACCTGCATTATCTGAAGTGTTCATTAATAAAAACTGTTAGATGTATACCAATTACTGCATGATATCACCCCTAATAAAGCTGTTTTGTACAAAATGTCTGTATTTTGGGCTGTTGGTCAAGAAATCGAGTATTACAAGTACTGTGAAGTAAACACAGGAATAATACCATGAAGTGACTGAAGGTTAGCTGATGAAGACTGTTTTGCTAAACTGTAGATGTGGAGCTGTACTACAAGATATAATGCATTATGGTGTTTGTTCTGCACTAAGATCTGAACCTAGAATAGGAATCACTAAGGTATAATAGTATGTATCTCAGGATTTTCTTGTGTTAACCATTGCATTTCAGCTATATGCATTCCTGAACTTAGTTACGCTGCTGCAGACAAGTATGAAATTGTAATAGCTGTAGACTGCAAATTTACCATCTGCAACTGTATAGGGGTCAGGTAGGCAATCCAGCACTCCGATATGATCGGTACACATCACACATTTTTCCACCCACTAGGGATTAATTGTCTACATCTGCATTCCATGTATTAATGCATAGTTCACCTACTATCTCTGTCATGCATGAATCTCATGCATGTGTGTTCATGTGTCACTGCAGTCTTGTATAACACTCTACCTCTATTACCAGGTCACAGTTTGTTACCAGGTGAGCTCTAGGCATATATCAGTCAATCAATATTCAGCAGTAGCTCAGTTTGATAAACGCTATATATGATGTTCATTTTGTCTCACACTGACCGGGGATTGAATCCAGGTCAATTACTACTAAATATTTATAGAAACAGTTATGTATTGTTAACAGATGTTCTCCCAACAGGAACTGCAGGTAAATAAATGGCTGTAGTAGCTGTTCAAATGGGTTACTAATTTGTGTGTTCAGATGTACCAGACTGTTAACAGTATTGCTCAGCAAGGTGATAAGACTTCAGTAAATAAAAAGTCAACAAGTACAACAGTAATAAAAGTTAATAAAACAAATAAAACTGTTTAATCTTGGTACGGCTGTATGCCTGGTGTGTCTGTGAATGTCTGCTGATAGTCTAACCCCATGCCTGCCAAGGACGGCATGATAAGCGTAAACTATCTGTACTGTGCATGATACTTATCTTCTCAATTGTCACACTGTCATGGATTGTGATTACTGTTGCAAATCCCTTGGACACCGATTTAACATCTATTTTATTTATCCCAATAGCACAGTCACACTGCATCAGTCCACAGTACACCTCAGTGGCCACATATATTCCCCTGACATGTAATAGTGCGTTGCAGTTGTGTACCTGTAGGTGTTACACCTTGGCCCACACTGCCCCATGTGGATAGCTTGAGAGATATGTAGGTTTAACAGAATCTATAGGGCACTTGTATACATAAATTAAGGGCAGACCTGTAGAGTATATCAGACTACTGGTGCAAACAATATAGCCTATACTGGTACTGATGGAATGCCTTTGTCTCTCCCCCCACCCCTTATCTGCATCATAATTTATTATTGTTATACATTGGGTATGGTTTACATTTAACATATGTTGTTCTCAAAATGTTATGCTGGGACTTGTGTTTTATTATTGTTATATATTACAATGGTTACATACTAACATACCTTGTTGAATTACCTATGAGGTTGGCCTTATGCCATAACTATTAATGGCATGCTGTTATAATACTGACTGTGATCCCACTTATTATTGTGTTTCATATGCTATGCAATGTTATCTTACTGGGTTATTAGCAACATCCTGGCATGCTGTTATAACTAATGTTCAAATGTTCTGTTCATTACTAACCTATACACTGTGAAAAACCTCAACACCATAGCTCGACTGGGTAGGCCGGTTTCTGGCGATCCACCTACCCTACCTTAGCCGGCTATGGTATTGGGTCCCAGCATGTCTGGGACCCAACTTGATGCTGCCCCCTCCACTGGTCCTGCACTGCCTACAGGTGGAACCATCTCAGGGGATAGGGTATATCCCCCCTTGGTGCTAGCACAGAGGGGGAGTTGCCACCCAGTGACAGCTACCATAGATGGTGCACAGGATTGTGCACCATGGGCTTGATGATTGCCTGCACCGCATTGAGGGCAGACTGGGCAACCTGGAGGGGCAGACTGGCCCTGGCAACCAGCCCCAGCACAACCAACTTCATGGCAGTGAAGGAGCAGAGGTGACTTCCCATGGATTCAGAGGTGAGTCTCACTCCTGCCATCTGCTAGCATATGGCTCTCGGACTCCACAACACCCTTCCTGTCCAAGATGTTTACCCCCCTCACGTGTTATACACCACCCTGGCATGCTGTCTTGTCTGGCTTGTCTGTTTGCAAATGCTACTTTTACTACCCAACTTACTTCCCCACACGTACCTATATCCCTTCCCCAACATTCCACTCTCTCCTTAAAAAAATGGGCGTCTGTCCACAAAAAAAAACAATGCCCCATACATAGCTCTCCATTTATCACCTGCATCCACTGGACACACTTTAATCATTACATGCTTCAATCAACACATTTATGAGGCCCTCAGAGGCTCCAAATTCCAAATTGTCTGCAACCTGCACAGCTGTTGCTGTAGAAGAAATGGAGAGCTATAGTCCTTTCCTGCACTCATCCTGCACATCCCTACCTGCCTTTCAGTATGTTTTTCCCCCTGCTTGCCCCATTTCACCACTTTCCTATCACCCCTTTTTCTTTTCTTTTTTTTTAGAATTAGTGTGGGTTTAAGCAGAGCTAAGCAGCGTGCCGCATCGCAACGTATCATGCAAACCCACGCAAACCCACTTAAAAACACTTAAAACTGTCTTGTCACCTTCTGTGTTTCTGACACTGTTAGACACATTAGCAAAATAATCATCCCTGCCAAGTCTTAAGCCCGGGACCCTGTCAACTACAGCATAGTGCATTATGCCCACTATTCCACTCAGCTCTGAAGTATAACAGGTGTTTCCATAAACATATCCTGATTGCCAGTGACTGACTACTTGTACATATAATGGGAAAAGGGACAGCATACTTGGGACTGTGATGCAGACATCAAACCAGTACACAGTCACATAAATGCTGATGGATGCATGTGAGACCCAGGGTATCAGATAGAGCTGACAACTGCACAAACTGTTGTAGAATGTCCACAGTTTTGCCACATACTTTTGGCATGGTTATCACAAAACCTATTCTGTCTGCGGAAGTACTGGAAAGTCAGTACAGATCAAGATTAGAAATGCATGAGAGACAGTTCAGTGTCACATGTCATATTCATCCAAACACACATGTTCATGCAAATCCTGTGTAACAGACTGTATGCATGCACATATGTCTTGAACATGCACCTGGTATAGTATTGACTCAGTACCTCAATCTACTACATTCCTAGCATGCTTTCCATTTTGCCACCCACAGTCCTGGCTTCCATTCCAGTCTGTTGGTTGCCATATACATGCTTGTCAAAACAACAAATAAATGACTGAGCCATGCATTTTTAAGCAGAACTGGTTGCTGCTACTGCAGTCACTGCCACCCATATTAGCACATCAAAGGCCTGTAGGTTGGGACACACTTCACAAATATGTATAGTTGTCCTAAATGTCGACTACCACTCTCTGGATGGCACTATTACATAACATATGTACCTGAGGCACATGCCTCACCTGGATTGTTATGGGTACCCTCACCCTGGCAATGCAGTGACAACAGAGCTGACGCTACTCCGTCATTGACATATACAGCTTGCTGTCACCCAATGTGTTCACAATCCTCAGTATGACTCCTGGGCAGAATGCAACAGCTGCAGCCTGCAACATATGAATCAGTATGTTCAGCTACCTGCTACAGACCTACCATACCTCCCAACCACCTAGAACAGGGGATCCACACAACACCCATACATAAAGGGGTAGGAGGGATGGTCAAGTGGCAGGGACATGTGTCACAGTCTTCACCTCCAAACATACACAGATGACAGAACAGCAGCTTCTTCAGCAGCATGCATATTCTGATGCAAATGATGTATGACACTCCCATCTGTCTGTCCCCTTAATGACCTCAACCCACATTGTTAAATAGTAAACTGCCACATAATCAGAAAGTCTGCTCACAATGGTCAAACATAGTATGCAAAACTGTGGATATACCACATAAATCCAGACAGCAGACAGTATGTTTACCTACCCTCTGTGATGCTGTAGTCTCCATACCTTGATAATGTCCAACTGACAGGCCAGAAAAAGGGCCAAGGCCTACATGAAAGCCTTAAATATAGCACTGTGGTGCCATGCCATTGGCTAACGAAAATGCAACCCAGCTGTTCTGGATGCAATTAGCAAGTGTGAGCCACAGATTGGTGCACAGGCAGTCACCTGTTCATGAGCATTACCTACAAAAGCAAGCTGCTGCATATGGTAAACAATTCTGTGACTTTCTTTATGAAGACAGACTGCTATATTCTAAGTATTATTCTACAGGATTTCTGGACATAAAGGAGTGCAGCACTATACCAGGTATGTAATAGAACTCCCCATATAATGGGACACAGGTGGGAAGATGTGGTTATGGGAAAAAGGGTTTACAACAGTAGGTCGGTAGTACATATCTTGGAATGACATGTTGCTGTTACTCACCTGTCCAACACCTACAGGCTTCCATTTCGGCTCTGTCTGCTGTGACATACAACACAGCTCTGGCCCTCTGAGTCTCACCAACAATGGTCAGCTCATGTACAAATGCTGCTGGATTGTGTTTTAAGCAATAGTGACAGTAAGCACTGGTGAATACAGCTGGCATATCACATGATGTACTGTTAGTCAGCTCCTCCCAGTCTGTGAATGTCACACAGGCATAGTTCAAACATTACCCAGGTGTCCCTGACTGTTCCTGATGTATGCTCTGGCTAGGTCACTGTGTACTCCATACCCATATGTCATTGCTTGAGAGCTATGGGTAGCATACCTGTTGACCCCCTACAGCAGGACAACAGGTTATAACCAATAGTAGTGGGAGGCACAGGCCTGGCCTCAGCAACAGACTGTACATATCGAGCATACAACATAAGGGAATAAATACAGTACTAGATATTAATGTATCATAACTGTTTTCTGAGGTCTCTGGAGTGTGACAGCCAGACTCCCCACAGTCTGGGAACAACCATTACACATTGTCCAATTGTTTGACAGACATCCACATTTGTCTGGCAGAGGGTTCACATATATCAGACACATGTACACATTCTGCAAACATCTGTGTACTGTGGATGTCAGACACCTACAGGGAGGATACCCTACAGCACATTTGCAGTACTGTCTGTCATTGGGTCACACAGATGTTGCTGGACTGTCCCCATACACTTGTAGTACCACTCACCTATTTGTCGGATGGTGGCTGTATGACACGGTACTGGGACGTTGCCTGTAGGGGACATGCCACAGTACATGGCAATGATGGGTGTGGAGACATAACAACATAGTATGTCACAGCTCACAGAACCATAACCGGTATACCTACAATCATAGGAGGTCACTAGGCTATTGGCCCTGAGGCCTTCATGAGCCTAGCCCAGAGTTTATCCCATGTCTATGCAAGTCAGCTCCTGATTCCCCAATCCAACAGGGATACAGGTGGTATCCTAAGGGCTGATGTGGACAGTGTGCCCATTACACAGCTGGGTGAATGTCTGGGGCACACATCTGACCCGCCAACAAGTCCTGTTGATGTCACAAACCAGGTTGAGGGCGCATGTGCAGGTTACTTGAGTAGAACTTGACCTGCGGATGAATAGGTAGTCTGTTTCAGAGCATGGGAAATCTCTGGGACAGGAATCTATCCCTCCAGCATGTTCAGTTTATTGTGGTGGCAAGGTTTAGGTCCCTGGAGCGTGTGGCTCAGAGGGACTGCGGTTTCTTTAAATGTAGCATGTCCAACAGATCTAGGTTTGACATGGCTTTGTATGTTAGGCAGAGGTCACCTCTGAGTAGGCAATAAGCGACGGAGTAGAGCTGGAGTTTTTTGAGACAGTCTGCGTATGGCATCTGTTTGAGGCCAGTAATCCTCTTAGTGAGGTATTTCTGTGGTCTTTCTAGTTGTTGTAGATGTCTTGTGAGGTACATGACAAACAGGGCATTGTACATTATAATGGGTCTGATGAGGAATGAGTAGAAAGGAACAATTACCTCTTTTTTTCTGGATGAGAAACCTTTTGTGATGAGGTGTGACATGCAGAAGGATTTCCTGACTACTGAGGTGATGTGATTATCAAAGGAGAGACTACTGTCCACCTGTGTCCCAAGGTTTCTTATCATACTTTTGGTATTTAGTAGACTACCGCCTATGTGGTAGTTCTTTGGTACAGTGTTTTTCCCAAAGGGGATGACAATGCACTTCTTGGCATTGAGCTTGAGGCCATGACTTTGACACCAAGCATCAGTCTCATTGAGGCCCCTTTGTAGAATGTCCACATCATTAGGTGATTCTATTATGGCACTTAGTTTGCAGTCATCTGCGAACTTCATTAGCCAAAAACATGCTGCATTAGCCTGGACTTCTGAGAAGTAGATGCCAAACAGGACAGAACCCAGGGCTGAGCCATGTGGTACTCCTCTTGACACTGGTCTGAAGTTGGATTTGGAGTCAGCTGCTTTCACTGTGTGGGTCCTGTCAGTGTGTCAATTGGCCACCCATCTTGCGACATAGGGATTTATGCCCAGTCTAGTGAGTTTATCTATAATTCCATAGTGGGGGATGGTGTTGAAAGCCTTGGTGAGGTCAAGATAGGGTGTGTGCACCACCTTACCCTCGTCCATGGCTCTGGTGACTGCTTCAAAGAAGCCAATCAGGTTTAGGAGACATGACCTAGCTTTTACAAACCCAAACTGAGTAGGGTCCAGAGTTTGGAGGTTACCTATGTCCTTGCTTATAAGCTCCAAGATGATACGTTCCATAGCCTTGCAGACCAGGCTCATTAGGCTAATGGGGCAGTAGTTCCTGGGGTCTGTGGTGGCTCCCCCTTTGTGGAGTGGGATAATCATTGCTGTGCACCATTCAGTAGGCACAAAGCCTGAAGTGAGGCTATGATTGAACATGGTACTTAGGTGGGGTGCCAGTTCATTCTGTAGTTCATGCAGAATGCAGCCTGGGATGTTGTCCGGTCCCATGGATGCTCTGTCCTTGGCTTTGGAGAGTTGGGTCTTAACTTGTACAGCCATAATTACAGGGGCTTTGCATTCTTCTGGTATAGTGATGAGCCCTTTGTGGGATGAGGGGAGGTGAAGTTTGCACTGAACCTATCTGCTAGCATGTTGGCAATATCAGTTGGTTCTGTATATCTAGTGCCATTGTGCTGTAGCTCAGATCTGAGTGTCACCACTGAGATTCTTGACATAGCTGCAGAATGCTTTGTGGTTGTCTTTAGAATCAGTGGTGATTTTATTTTCGTAACTAGATTTGGAGGATTTTATGAGGGATCTCAGCTTCTAACTGAGGCTGACCAAAGAGTTCCTGCAATCAGGGGAATTTACTCTTTTTTGCAACAGCTTCTTCCTTCTGTTGTAGAGTTTGATTTATGGCAGGGGACCACCAGATTGCCTTCCTTTTTTTGGAGGATAGTATATTGGTTCTGTTGGTGATGGCATGCTCCATGCAGTCATGTATGTGATTATACAGTACATTTGTATAGGATTCAGCACTCATACCACTATTTTCCATCTGTTTGGGTGTTGTGAAGCTTGCCACTTCTGTCTTAAGAAACATGAAGTTGGCTTTGGAGAAGATTTTTACAGTGCTTTCCTTAATGGGGGTGAGGGCGGGATATTGATGTCTAGGGTGATTAGCTTGTGGTCGGATCTGACCAGTGAGGTGTTGACCTCTGGTGTGGAACATCGGTTGCCCATATTGGTAATGACCAGGTCCAGGATATTGCTGCCCCTGGTGGGGGTATGGACAAGCTGATCCAGGGCATTGGAATTTATGAATTCCAGAAAGCGTTGAGCAAATGAGTTAGTAGATGAGCAGTTTTCCCAGTTGATGGTGGGATAGTTGAAATCGCCCATTATTAGGGTATTGGGCCGTACCTTAATATTACTCAGTATATCAAGAAACATGGAGTGGGCATCCTGGGGCATGGTTGGGAATATGTAACAAGCTACAACCTGGATTGCAGTCTTGCCCAGTGTTAGTTGCACTTGGATAATTTTGGATGCATTATGTTGAGCAACTAGCCTAGAGGTGTGGATATCCTTAATGATAGTGTTTCAGTCCAGCTTAGGTGGCCAGAAGGTGTGGTATGAGTTATAGCCTGGTAATGTAGGGGTGCACGCTGGAGCCTTGAACTAGGTCGCCATCACTGCACAGATGTCAGTGTTCTCCATTTTAAGGAGTGCCTCAAGTGAGTGCATTTTGAGGTTTAGACTTCTAGCATTGAGTAGCATTACCCTAAAATTTTGCTTGCTTATACCTGCTATGGTGGTGAGTTTGTCATTTGAACCTTGCCTAAAAAAGGCACTATAGGGGTGGCAAGAGCCTTAGCCAGTATCTGGAATCCCAGGGATGACAGGTGCAGGCCATCTCTGGGAAAGTATCATGGTCTGTCGATCATGTCGTCCCAGGCAGACAGACATTGGATCCCTTTAGAATGACACCAGAAGCTTAGCCAATTGTTGAAGTCAATTATTTTGCCCTTGCATTGTGGTATCATTCTGGGTGATGGCAGGATGCTACTCAGGGCTAGGGTCATACCTGCCTGGGGTACATGTTCTGAGAGCTCCTCCATGTCTCTTTTTATATAGTCCAGGGAGGTACGTCTCAGGTCATTCACACAAACATGGACAATGACAGAGTTATATTTGTACTTGTTGTGGAGTGACTTGAGTGCTTGTGTTATATGGCAGATTCTGGCACCCGACATAACTTTGACATGGCAGTGATGACCTGTTCCCTAGATATAAGGTGAAGGGGGCAGGTACTGGGGATGTCCAGATGTACTGATGAGGGGGGCAGGGGGTGAAGCTTTCTGTGACTCTGTTAGGCAGCAGGTTTGCTATATCTACAGCACTTGTATACCTGGTGTCCTTGACCACAACTTCTGAGCAGATCTGGGTGCTTCCTTTGAGGTTGCAGACATATGTGAAGAAGGAGATATGTCTGTCTGTAGTGGATGTCACCAATATGGGCTCGGAGTTTGCTTTGCAGGATTTCAGTACTGCACATATTTGCTTGTTCAGGCTAAGGAAACATTGCTTCAAATTGGGAACTTGCTCCTTCTTAGTCTTGAACAGCAATATTTTACTCCTGTTATAGAGACTGTTTATTGCAGATGGCCACCAGACAGGTTTACTTATCCTTGCAGAGAATGATGTAGCCCTGCTGGGAATACCTGACTCTATGCATCTATACAAATGAACATATAGTGCTTTGGTGTATTTGTGGATATTGGTGCCAGTTCCTACAGAGGGGGAGGGAGCTGTGAAGATGTTTATACCATCCCTCAGGAGGTTTTAACCAACCTTGGAGATGTTTGTATGTCTGAACCAAGCTAGATGGGTATTGTGGGAGATGGTGACTGCAAATATGACCACTTTATGGTTGGCTTTACCATGGAGGAAGATACTGTAGGGATGCTGCAGTGATTACCCATGTTGTTTAATATCAACTCCAAGAGATGTTCACCTCATGTATGGGTAACAACTAGCTACTCCAAGGTGTTTGCATTGCCAAATTCAATGAATCTCTGGGAATTTGTGTGCTGGCATGAGCAGTTCTTCCAATCTGTGTTTGTGTAGTTAAAGTCACTGAGGATCAGAGGACAGAGTCAAATCCTGATAGAGGTGAACAGGTCCATATAGGCAGAATGGGCTTCCTGGTGACATATGGGGGCTGGTAGCTAGCTATGATTTGAATACCAGTCTTGGCAATGGTTAACTGCACCTGGAGTGTCTCCTGTGTGTTTTTCTGTTTGACCAGCCTGGAGGTGTGTATGTGTTTCATATATAGTGAATCCCCATGAACCTTGGCTTTACTGCCCACACCTTGGGGTCTAACTGTATGACAGGATGGGTGACCATGTAAGGCTGGGGTGCTCTCTGCAGCTTTGAGCCATGTGTTTGTGACTACATTGATGTCAACATCTTCCAGAGCTAAGACTGCTTGCAATGAGTGCAGATTCATGTTTAGATTCCTAGCATTTAGCAGCATGGCCTTCAGTTTGTGAATTTTTGACAGTTTCATGTTGGTAGTGTTAACATCACCACTTTTCCTAATAAAGACACTATGGGGGTGGCAAGAACCATGGCCAGAAGCCTGAAGACCAGGTGAGACAGATGGGGGCCACCTCTGGCAAAGCATCATGGTCTGTTGATCATATCATTCCAAGATGTCAGGTATTGGATCCCTTTGGAATGGCACCAGAAATCAAGTCAATGTTAACATCAATCATTTCTTGATTGTATTGTGGCATCATTATGGGTGATGGCAGAATGCTGCTTAAGGCTAGGGACATACCTGCTTGGGAAATATAATCGGGGTTCAGTCACGTCTCACTTCATATAGTCCAGGGAAGTATGTCTCAGGTCAGGCACGCCAACATGGACTACAACAGACTCACAGCAGTACCTGTTGTTGAGGGACATGGCAGATTCTGGCACCTGACAGACAAGTAACCGTGACCTTCCCCATATACAGCCTGATGAGAGGCACATCTGTGTGTCTCACAATGGAGTCTCCTATGACTAATATGTTTGATTTATGGTGACGCCTTAGTGGCTGTGGGACAAAAATGTGTGGCTATGCGTGGTATGTGGTGTGGATGCCTGTGGAGTTCATGTTTGTTTTTGCCTCGGAGGTCTCTTTAGTTTTGGGATGTTTATGTTGAGGACCTCCACATATGTGGGTGTGTGTTGTGTAGGTGTGGGTGGTGTGTGAGGTGTACTGATTGTGTTGACAAACTTTTTGTTGCCAGATATGTGGACTTGAGTGGGAGAGAGCATGGACTGTAGGTTCCTAATGTCATTGCATCTCTCAAAAATTGTGTCCCTTGGTGGTGTCTGTGTACATGAGGCAGTTGCTGCACATGTCAGGATGCCCATATCAACCAATTTGGCAGGGGAAACTGTAGGACATTGTCCAGCCATATGTTTCAGAGTCTGAGGAAGGAAGGCCAGGGAGAGAGAAGGGATGGGCCTACAGCCTACATGCTTAAAATAAATGTAGGTGGCTTACACTACTGGGTACAATGTAGACAGGCTATAAACAAGCAGTAGTAGGTGCAACGGAACAGATGCAGTTGAACACCTTAAAGAACATGCAGCAAGTAGCAGGAAACAGCAGGATGAGGAGGGAAACATGTGATGTATTGCCACTATGTTGCTGATAGCTACATACATACTGTGGTGATAGATGGTGGGGTATGATGCGGGAGTTAGCGGAAGATAATGCTGGCAAATGTGGAAGTGCAGGGTTTGTACATAATGGAGAGCAATGTACATGGTCCTGTGATGTGTTTCCCTCTTCTTGTCTTTCAGTATTGATGTACAAATGGAGGAACCCACCTTTTCTGCAACCGAGAATGAAGTTATAGCTGACGGCTTCAGACGGCATCATGACATCCTGCTGTTGAGGAATCACCATAATCAGGAACAATGAGCTGCACTACGGACAGACTTCATTGCATCAGTAAATCATGTCAGGCTACAGGAAAGAAACTATGAGCAGGTCTTACACCGGGCCACAGACATGATAAATGTTGCACAGTAAAGGGCTGCAGGGACCGTGCTGGCACCAATGGAGGGCCTGCAACACAGCAACCACTCCTGGCCACAGAGGAGTTCCTGGCAAACCTGGGTTCAGCCACCAGCTCACAAGCATCCATCATCCCATACATCATAAAGGTGGGTGGCACAGCTTCCACAGCAAAGGAGCATCCAGGTAAGCCTCCTGTCATCATAGTGGCAGCCTCTGTATACCTGTACATGGATGTCAGGTCAGTCTGCATTGGGGGGGGTTGTAACACACAAGTGTTCACACACACTCAGAATGTCAGCAATGTGGACAGTATCACAGTTTGTACTGTATGTGTTGATATATGCACATATTATCCTGTACCAATGCCACATTTGTGTTTGCTGACAATACCTCTCCCCCACAATTCTATAAGTACATCTGGTGTGGCCGGAGTCCAACATCCTGTAGCCAGTGAGTGTGAAACTGTTTTGTTATGACTCATCTATACCCTAGGAATGTTACGGGCTGCCAGTTTGCTATGGACACAACTGTTATGCTTAGCCATAGTACAATACTTGTATGTTCAGTTGTGAGGGGTTCACTGCAGTACACGGAACTGGTAATCACAGTAGCATATCTGCAGGAGCTGTAACATATTTGCAAGTATTTTTGTGAAGTTGTATGCAGTCTACTATACAGAGGCAATAGTATGGTGGAGATGGGTGCACTGTGTTTTAGGTGAAGATCCATCACATACACTGACATGTCGCTTATCTCACAGGTGTATAGTACTGGCAACATTAACCAGAGGTAGCTGCACTGCATGTTGTTAAGGGACTGTCTTGTCTGTGTCTGTAATAAGGTGTGGTATGCATAATGTAGTTGTGGCACCTCACCTGTATGTGTGCATGTGTGTGTGTGTGTGTGTGTGTGTGTATGTGTGTGTGTGTGTGTGTGTGTGTGTGTGTGTGTGTGTGTGGATCAGCAGACATAACAGTGCATGTATTAATGTAGTCATGCTGCCTTCCTCCTTACAGGTGACCATGGGGGATGGAGTCTGTCCTCCTCACAACCTATCAGTGTCTCATTAGACTCTGATGATGATGGTGGCCATAGTGAGGCACAGGTGGGGCTGTTGAGGACTGAATCTATCCCATGGGTTGACATCCCCCTTCATCCCCCAATGTCCCCGCACACAGTCAGTATGCCCATACGTACCCAGTCCCCTGTGGACACAGATATTGGACAGTCAGAGGGTAGTGGCATCGAACAGGAGAGTGTGGCAACTATGGTATCTGTGACTGTAGACATTAGCCATAGCCAGAGAGCTGGCAAGGTCCCACACAGGCAGATTGACTGGGGTGCTTAAAGGAGGATGTTGTCCATCCACCACCTGTCACATCATGAGTGACTCGACACATGTTTTGGGCCCTCATGGAGGCACAGGCACATTCTGAACAGAACACCAGATGGATGCTTGGGATCATGGATGCATCACAGTCTGGCATTCATGACTTCATCCACAGCATTGGTGATGCCATACATCATTTTGTTGATGTAGCGGACAGATGGTGGGGTGAGACATTGTCAGTCCTTAAACATGCATTGTCTGTGCTGGAACATGTGCTGGGAGTAGGGTGTCAGACACATGGACATAGGTCAGCACCAACATCAACTGAGAGTCCATATGGCCATGCATAGTCACACTCCAGCAGTAGCAGTACCCCCAGCACTAGATAAGGGAGGGTGCTGTCCTGGGTGGTCCCATGAGGGACATGGACCCAAAAGACACAGTCACCCTCAGGAAGTAGTACTGCATTAAACCCTGGGCATGGTGGTGCCAGTGCCAATCCTGGCAGAGCCAGTTCCCGTGTCATGGCCAGAGACAATGAACTGTACATTCTGCCATGTACGGTCCACAGCTGTCCAACATACCCGCATGTATGGCTAGCACATGGCTTGACTGTGTACATGCATACACTCATACATCACTGTCACATGCAGGTCAACAACAGACACACACAGCTCCTCTCCATGGCCAAGCTGACCAGCACCCCTCCAGACACACACACATGATGTCAACTGTGTGGCACAGCCTAGGCCTTTAGCAATCCCACACCACACCCTGTGCATGTGATGATATCTGTGCCACATCCCTGTCATCCATACCATCAATGCAGGGACATGCAAATATTTGTCTGATGCACAGGGGGACTATAGTACATTTAATGATAGTTTGTAGTGCAGTAGTGTTATGTCCTGTAAGGTGCTGTCTACTGGCATGTGCCATGACTACACATCAAAGTGTATGTATATTTGTTCCATGATGCTGCATTGGTGGTAATATTGCTGACTAACTGTTGTCTCCCACACTTTTTCTGTTTCTGTTCCAGGGGTCTGTGTGTCTATGCCGTGGAGAGCTGGTGCCAATACAGTGGCTCGGAATGGCATGGTGGCAATTCAGAAATGTGACTTCACCAAGATATGGCTGTATATGTCCATGGTTACCTAGGTCCGTATTTGTAGAACAGTGTGTCAGGGACAATGGGGCAGACAACATAATCTTGCATGCATACCCCATGACATAGCATGCTAATCTTGATACATGTCACCTTGGAGTTCAGTAGGATCACAGGTTCATAGGATCATAGGAGGTTACTAGAGTAATGGCTCTAGGGCCCTTACAAGCCTAGCCATTAGTTTATCCCCAGAAAGAAACTTCACACAGCACCTGTTGCCCCTGTCAGTGAGGGACAAAGGTTGGACCTCTGGGACAGATTTGTGGTTTCCCATCCACTCATCATGGTTGTGCTTGAAGAATGTCAGCATGGTACTCTGACATGTATGGGAAGTATATTCCTGATACAGGACAGCCACTTGGAGACAAACCTGTCTCTCCAGCAGGATGTGTTGATGTCACATATCAGATTCAGGACTGTCATGTAGGTAATGTGCAAGCAGTTAGACTTACAGATATGGGGCAGTTGTAGCAGGGCGGGGTCCAACATTGCCTTGTAGGTGTGACACAGCCCACCTCTGAGCAGCCTGTCCAATACCAAGTGGAAGAATAGTGATTTCAGCCTCTGCATGGGACAGGTGTTGGATGCCATGGATAACCTTTGTGTGGTATTTCCTTGGCCATTCCAGTTGGTGCAGATGTCTGGATAGGTACATACCAAACAGGGTGTTGTGTAAAATATTGGTCTGCAGAATGAGGACTAGAGAGAGGTAATGACCAACTTTTTTCTAGATGCAATCCTTTTACCTATGAGATGAACCACATACATGGCTTTTCTGGCCACTGACGCTACATGATGGTTGAATGTGAAATTGTTATCAACATGAGTACACAGGTCTCTCAACACAGGTTGTGTGTTAAGGGGATTGCTGTTGATGTGGTAAACAGTGGGGCCATGTATTTGCCGAATGGCATGATCATACAGTGTTTTGCATTTAACTTGAGTCCAGGACCATGTTAACATCATTTGGGAAGTCAGTGACAGATACACACAAACACACACACACACAAACACACACACACACACACACACAACAGCTCAGGTGCACTGCTGTGAGGGGATATGCTTGCACATACACATACACTCCCAGAGTTGCTGGTTTTGAGAGTAGAACCTTTACCTATCCAGTTTTATAGGCTATAGTGCTACATACTTATTGCATGCGCCACAGAGCTTAAATGTCTGAAGAGTGTATAACTGTGCTTCTAAGATGGATGACATCAGCAGGCCCTGTAAAGTAAGACAATGTGGGGGTTAACAGGTAGGCAAAGGCCTTAAAATGTATTAACATTGCACACACATAGGCAATACAGACACACTGCTGCAAGGGGATACACTTACGCAGATGCACACATATTCAAACAGTTGCTGCTGTTGGGATTAGAACGCCTAATTCTCTACATTTATATACTATATTGCTATACATTTACTACATGTGCCCCTGAGCTTATGCATTTGACAAGTGTTTAACTGTGCTTCTAAGATGGATGACATCAGCAGGCCCTGGAAAGTAAGGCAATGTGGGGGTTAACAGGTAGGCACGGGCTTTAAAATGTATTATCATTGCACAAACATAGGCAAGTCAGACGCACTGCTGCAAGGGAATATACTTAAACACACACACACACACACACACACACACACACACACACACACACACACACGCACACACACACTCACACACTCACACACACACACATTCACAGAGTTGCCATTGTTGGGATTAGAACCCCTAACTATCTAGTTGTATAGAGTATAGTACTACATACACATTGCATGCACCACAGAGCTTATGTTTGGAAAGTGTCTGCCACTGCTGTTGGGGTAGATGACATCAGCATCTGTTGGCAGGGAGGCCACTGTTGTGGAGGACACTAGTCACAGGGCCATAAAATGATTGACCATTGCACAGACATAGGCATGTTGGGCTTGTGCACGCTGCTGTATATGGAACCCTCCACACACACACGCGCGCACACACGCACACACACACACACACGCACACACGCACACACACGCACACGCACACACACGCACACACACACACACACACACACACACACACACACACACACATACACACACACACAGTGGCAGATTTTAGATTAGAAACCCCTAATTACCTACTAATACACACTACAGCTCACTGTACTAGTTGCACATGCCACAGGTAACAATTGGCATGCAAGTGGCTGCAGCACTGCATCAGTCTATACCTTTCTGTCTCTCTCTCTCTCTCTCTATAGATATATACATATATATATATATATATATATATATATATATACACACACTTTGTAATCTCAAAATACTGAAATGTCGAATTTCAGTATCTCGAGACCAAAGTGTTGAATCTGCAGATGTGCGAAACTGCAGAATATTAAACCTGGAAATGTTGAATCCGCGATACTGCTGGAGCGTTAGGTAAGTGCAGTGTTTTTAAGGGTTTTGGGGAGGTTTTGTGTGTTTGTGAGTGCGCTGGGGATTGTTAGGTGTGGGTTAGGGTAAGTAGGTGAGAGTGTGAGTATGTCAGTGTTGAGAGTGGTGGTGTTTGTATCTGTGTAATGTGTGTTTTTGCAAGGGGGGTGTGGAATGTATGTTGGTGGATTTTGTGTGTGTTGGTTTGCATACCCAGTCAGTATTCTAATAAATCAATCTCTCTCTGAATGCTATGTTCCAAACTTATGGAAAAAAATCTATCATCACCCCACTTCACAAAGGTGGAACTTCCCATGACCTGTCAAACTACCACGCTATCTCAATACCTTCACCACTATCAAAAATATTAGAAAAATGTGTACACACTGAATTACTTAAACATCTTGTAGACAATGACCTTCTCTCTCCCACACAACATGGCTTCCATCCAGGGCATAGCATAATTACAGCTCTGCTCTCTTTCACTGATACTGTTAACAAAGCCCTTGACACTGGTCTCCATACCTCAGTAATCCTACTAGACCTGTCAAAGGCTTTCGACACAGTATCACATAATAAACTGCTACACCAAATATCAAAACTAGGATGTTCCCCAAATTCTGTCAAATGGTTTAACTCCTACCTCAATAACAGAGAGCAATCAGTAAAATGGCAAAATGCACAATCATCCTATCAAAAAAACAAAATAGGAGTCCCTCAGGGCTATATTCTAGGACCACTACTATTCAATATATTTATCAATGACCTTCACAAAGTCTCTCAGACAGGAAGCTTGATCCACTACACTGATGATTCGTCAATTATATCTTCTGCTGACAATTTCTCTGACCTTCTCAAAATAACACAAAAAGCTTTTGCTTCTATAGAAACCTGGCTAAATAATTTTCAGCTGTTGCTAAATGCCAAAAAAAAAAAAAGCAAAACTACTCCTATTCACTTCAAAACCACCAAGCATAAACTTTAAGATTTTTTCTAAAGATGGAACTGAAATAGAACTAGCTAAAATGGCTAAACTTCTAGGTATGACAATAGACGACAGACTCACCTTTGAGCCACATATTCATAATATAATAAAAAAAGTACACTTTAAATTAGGCAAACTATATAGGCACAAGTTATACCTCAACAAGCAAACCAAAGCTAAACTAACAAGTACCCTACTCCTCCCTTCCCTTCTATATGGAAGTGCTATTTTTACCAACCTACATTCATCCCTTAGTAATAAGCTGCAATCTTGCTATTATAAAATAGCTAAATTTGCCTCAGGAAAACCAGACCACACACACCACTGTGAAGCAATTGCAGAACTCAACTGGCTCGAATTCTCAAGCCATATTTCCTATACCCAACTAACAGTAGCACATAAACTCATTTTTTCCAGCACTATACTCAGTCCTGCAAACTTATACTCCTACTCGGTCTCTTAGATCATTGCAGAAACAACTAATAAAGGTTACAAAATCAAACAAAAGAGCTGGGCAAAGTCTGTACTCCTGTAATATAGCCAAATTTTGGAACACATTACCCTCCCATATAACTCTAATGGAATCTTCAAAACTCTTTAAATCATCATTCAAGCTACATTACCAGAAAAACTTATCCTGTCACTGCACAGCAATCAGACCCCCTTAGCCTCCTTACCCCATAATAAACTATCCTAAGTGACACTCACAATTTACCTCATTATATTCTTCTGCCCTTTACTGCCTGACTTTTCTCTCCTTCTCCCTACCTCATGCTAAACTATCCTAAGTGACACTCACTTATCACCAGATTACATACCTCTGCCCATTACTGCTTGACTCTACTCTCTTTCTTGCTTCCAAACCTACTGAGAATTTTTTTTCCGAATAAGGAACTATAAATATGTTTCATTTTAAATGTTCTTTGTTGAATGTGCTACCACAAAAGTACATAATGTGCAAATGTTTATTTAAATGTTCTGTGTTGAATGTACTACCACAATGGTATACAATGTACAAAAGTTTTTTTTTTTCTTTTCCTAAATGTACTACCATAGAGCTTTTCCCCCCGGGCCTCCACTGAAAATGGCTCAATGGCCCTGTGGACATTCCCAGTCAACAAATGTCAATAAATCAATCAATCAATAAATAAATATAAATAGACTGGTGTTTAGTGCAACCTCGGAGTTAGTATATATAAGTAGGGGGGTGTGGGGGTGCAGCCCCCCACATGGAGGGGTGCTTGTCCCTCTGCTGATAGTAAGTGTGTGTGTGTGTGTGTGTGTGTGTGTGTGTGTGTGTGTGTGTGTGTGTGTGTGTGAGTGTGTGTGTGTGTGTGTGTGTGTGTGTGTGTGTGTGTGTGTGTGTGTGTGTGTGTGTGTGTGTGTGTGTGTTTGTGTTGTGCAGAGGTAGTTGTAGCTGTGTTTGTGTGTATGCTTTAACGGTCACGGTTTTGGGTTTCACAGTTTTGGTGTTTCGGTTTTAAAGTCTTGAGATACTGAAATTTGATGTTTCAGTATTTCGAGATTATAAAGTGAATATATATATATATATATATATATATATATATATATATATATATATATATATATATATATATAAAAACTCTACAGATGTGTATATATATATATATATATATATATATATATATATATATATATATATATATATATATATATATATCTTATATGTGCCACATACTGATAGATAAGGGTAATCATGTCTGATGGGGACAGGGAGAGACAGGTATACATAGCTGTCTGTATGCACAGAGATATATTGACCTCTCAGTTCAATAGGCAGATGAGGCTTCAGACATGGGCTGAAATAAGCTAAGTGTAGGAGCATGCCCAATGTGACCATCAATACTTACAGTGGGACTCCAGTCCAGACCTTCCTGTACTCCAGTCCGGGATTTTGTATGCTACAGCCAATTGGCTGCTGCACCTCATTACACAGTCCAGCACCACCCTGATATAATGCTTGAGTGATTCCCCAGTTGTGTGCTGGCCGTAATATCTGACTCATACCTAGGGTGTGTACAGATTGTATTAGACTGATCAGGGTTTTTCATTATATGTCTGGTACATTTTACATAGCAATGTGATTTCCTGGTAGATCAGTGGCAGATCATTATAGATTGACATGAGGAACTGCTGACAGACATTTCAGTTACTGACTCCATACACAGCAGGGAACTGATGCTACTGCACAACCTGTTCTACTCTGCACTTTCTACGTTTGTCTGGCCAGCAGTTCATCCTTCTCCTTATCTGCGGGCCTTTGTCCTGCTCCTTTCCCTGGCTTTGTTCAGAGTTGCAGCACTATGCAGTTGTAGGTATGCTGTGACTGGGGTAAAAGATGTAAAACCAGAAACAGGATTGCAGTCTTCACACCTCTGACTGTACCTGTTTTACAGGATGTCCAGCATTGCACCCCATATGTCTGCCCTGGTCCTCAGACAGTTTGTTTTCTATTGGTATTACAATGCTACATGGTGCCCATTCCTCTCAACCTCTTAGAGCAAGAAATCTGGACAAAGCCATATAGAAAAGTGGGACACAAGCCCAAAAATAGGAACTTTTTTAAATATTGCACTTACAAACTTAGACAGTTGGTAGAATAACAGGTTTTGTATTAGCATGAATTTTCTGAAGGGTATGAAGTCTGCATCTCAAATATCTGTCATTATTTTCTAATGTCAACCTTTATTGATTTGCTACTAGTTTGCCAGAAAACCACAATGTTATGAAAAACGGACCAGAAATATGAGGCAAAAAAGTGGACATTCTGCAAAACTCTGTATATTTGAGAGGTATTATGGTGACCACTGACTTGTTGTAAGTACTGACATAGTTCATGACATCCTGTACATCCTGCTGCTACTCTGACTTGTTATGACATGCTGTTCTACTAGCCACCATCTAGGTTACTCAGAGGTGTGTACTGTCCATATCTGTGGCCCCCCTGTCCCTCCATTGTCTCTGCCTTGTCCAGCTTTCTTGCAGTAATAAATAGTGACATGTGGACAGTCTATAGAACCCCTACCATAGCTGTAGCTCACATGCAAAATAGCAGGCACGGCCAGTCTCAAACCATGTACACCATCAACCATGGTAATGTACTTAGCCCACTAAGCCACAACAGACAACAGACAGTGCAGTTTAATTCCTGACACTAACAACCACAGACATACATAGCACAATGACCCTTTGCATATTGTGGAAATAGAACATGTCACCAGGTTGATTGGGACAGCTCTGGGATTGTGTGGTCTGCTACTATTACCTTGCAAACATAATGTTACTGCAGTTGCATGGGAACATGGGTGTGCTAGGGGTAGGGGACTCTAGCATTGACAGTCATGCATCTGTCCTATGAACCCACTGTTTCTCATTTCCCTTGCATAGTGCAGTGGGTTTTGCTGCCTGGGGTGGCCAGTATTGGGCAGAGAGATCTTGTTATCCCACATAGCTGTCAGTTGTCTGCAGGTATCCCAGTAGCCCATTCTATTCCCTTGCAGACATGCGGTAGGTCCATACATAAGCTACCATAGTCTAGTACCCCATACATTTATTGTAAAGAAGAGTGACTTACCTTGTGCCTGCAGCAGTTAAGATAACAGTGCTTCAGGGCTGACTCTCTCAGATGCATACAGTACATAGTCAATACATGGTAAGGTACAGGTTGTGTGGTGTGGCTGACATCCTTTTTACTATGTATGTGACTCGGAGTGAGGTGTCAGTCCCTAGGTCCCTAGGATGTCAGTGCATGTGCTATGCGTTGCCTCTTTGCCAAGGCCAGGGCATACTGGACATGCCTACATCTGCCTACAGGGACAGCCTCAGGGGGTTCCTCCTCCGAGTCCCCCTGTGGCTGTGGGGACCTTGGCATTGGTGAAGGGCTGTATGCCCCTTCCCTGTGATGTTCCTGATGCAGATATTTCCACAGGATCATATTGTGTAGCATAGCACATACTGTGAACATGTGTGCACATGTGGCTGCAGAGTACTGCAGGGCTCCACCAGATATATCGAGGCAGTGGAACTGTGACTTGAGCAGCCCAAACACATGCTCTATGATGTTCCTAGTTTGTGTGTGTGCCTCATTATGGTGTTCTTCGGCAGGTGTGTGTGCATTTCTGATGGGTGTCATCATCCATGCTTCCAGTGCACAGCCATCATCCCCCATTAGATGGCCATACGGGATGTCCCCCCTGGCAAACGTCTGGTAGAGCTGTGATGTGTGCCACATGTGGGAGTCATGATAACTGTCAGGGCTGCCAGCACATACATTCATGATAATTCCCTGGGCATTGCACATGACCTGGCAGTTCATGGAGTGATACCACTTGCAGCTGGCATAGACTCTACCCTTCTCACCAGATGGTGCTTTGATGTGTACACGAGTGCAGCCTATGGCACCCAGTATCTCAGGGTTGTGTGCTACACAGTGGAAGAGATGCATATTGCTGGCCCTTTCCTCAGGGGTACAGGGTAAATATATATGCTCACTGGCATGTGTTTGCATGGCAGCCAGGGACTGGTGGAATATCCTGGATGCAGATGCCTGTGAGAGTCCCATCATGTCCCCAGTAGGTCTTTGAAAAGTACCTTTAGCTAGTATTCTAAGGGCTACACATACCTCTGTTTCCACTGGGATGGGTTCTCCTCTGTTTGCTCTGGGTATGAGTTGAGGATGGCAAAGCTCGGTGAGTTCTTGTAGTGTGTCTCTGTCCACCCTGTAGTGCCCTACTATCTCCAGCTCATGTAGCTCCTGGAAGGTTACCCTGGGCCTGAACACTCTTCTCCTTCTCAGCCTAGCCCTATTGTCAGCATCAGCACCAGCACTGACCACAGCCTCTAGCACATACAGTTGTAACAGAGCAGCAGCAGCCCCTAGAATTATGTCAGTTAAAATTCCTAAGTGTGTACTCCAATGGTGCAGAGTATGTGGAAAAAATTAGATTGAAGGGTGTATGCATACTTTATAGCAGTGTGCTGCAGATGCCGCCTGTGTGATTGGCTAACTATGATGCATTCCATCTGCCAGGTTTATCACTGAAGGTTTTGAATGGCCCAGTGTCAGTGGAACAGGGCTTATCAGTCATTTATACTTGATTGGTTTTCCCAGGCTATTTCCCTTTTCTTTATTTATTTATTTTTAATTCTTTTCCCTGCTAAGCACTGAGGTGCGGCGCACAACCCCATGGCACTAGTATAAACAGTGCTCAGCAGTTTAGACACACCCATATGCATGATGCATGGGCACTCTCAGCTTAGCTTAAAGCAGCTAAAACATACACTGAGGGACTAAACAAAGGTTAGCAGCACTGGACACACCCCCCCCCCCTGCTTAGTTGTGCTTAGCTGAGTGCAAATGGGCACTGCTAAGCTCCAATACGCTTTGACATAGAGTGACACACCCCCTTTTGATGTCAACTACCTTTTCTACTAACACCAGCATGATTCTGGCCCTACACTGGTTCTATCTGTGGACACAGTGGCCCATATTTGCTATTCAGTGACCCCCAGCTCATTTGCAAACAGATCCTTGCATATACCCTGGAAACTTCACTACTCCAGGTCCTACCTCCTTAGCAATCACTGAAGCATGCCATTGTACACTCTGCATGCAGAGCACTATAATGCATTATTTTTGCAAATGTCTTATTTTCAGCTTTTCAGCATTTTAATATATATATATATATATATATATATATATATATATATATATATATATATATTTTTTTTTTTTTGCATAAAAGCATGCTTGCACATTGCTGAACGCCAGGCAAATGTAACATGTATTAAAAAAAATAATAATTAAAAAAAAATAATATTTTTTTAATGATTTGCATTGCTTTTTGGACTCACTGAGTATAGTTTTGGGTATTTCCATGCCTACATTGTAATATCCCCCCTTCTTTTTGGGCTATTACAGCTCCTGTTTAATTTTTACATTTCTGTACATGGTTATTTTCCGTGTACATTTTGACACAAACACGGCTCCTGCACAGGTACCTTTCTGCTTATTGGATCACAAATCACCCTCATTTGCATAGGTTTCATCTGCTTATGATGTGATTTGCATTCCACAGACACCTCCATGTCTGCATGCCAATGCACGTCCCTCTGCTCTGTTTACTGGATCGCTCAGCTGCCGGTTTCCATGTTGAGGCCATGCCACTATGCCTACATGGAAAATCACTCCATGTAGGCTTTACTGAATTTCCCCCATATGTCTCTTCAAAACACTGAAGTGAATTAGATGTATACTCTAAAACAAAGGCTTCATCTCTTCATATGAGGAAACATAATTGCCCTGACTTAAGAAATCCAAACATATCATCTGCTTAATTAAGCTTTGAAAATTCAACAAAGATCTATTTATAACCAGAAAAATAAATGAGCTATTGTTCATCCCCTTCTATATGTCATATGGCAATTATTTTCTAAAATATAAAAAAGGTCAACTGAAAAAATACCTTAATGTCTAAAATATTCCGAATCATAAAGATGTTATCCCTATATGTATACTCAAATCTGACCTGTTTTATTTTTCTGTTCATAGGTTCATAGGTTGATACTAGGCTATCTGCCCTAGGGCATTTATAAGCCTAGCCAGAGTATGTTTGGCTTTCGCCACCCTTTTAGATTAGTTGACTGTGCCTCTGTATAGTAGGTCACAAAAGATAGCCCTTTTGAGGTTAGTTTACTGTGCCTCTGTCTAGTAGGGACACAGAAGAGACCCCAGGGGTAAACCTATGATCTCCCATCCACTCGTCAAGATTTCTCTTGAAGAGGGTCATTGAGGGACTCTGCCTAACATGGATTGGGAGGGGAGCCTCTGGGATATGAAGCTGTCCCTCCAACATGTCCTATTTATTTCTGTGCTGAGGTTTAAGTCCCTGGAGCATGTAGCTCTAAGGGATTTGGATTTCCTGAGGTGGAGCATGGCCATTAATTCTGGGTTGAACATGGCTTTATACGTCAGGCACAGATCGCCTCTGAGTAGGTGGTAAGCAACTGAGTAGAGCTGGAGTTTCTTTAGCCTAACAGCGTAGGGCATCTGTTTGATTCCCTTGATCCTCTCAGTGAGGTACTTTTGGGGTCTTTCCAGTTGCTGCAGGTGTCGGGTAAGGTACATCCCAAATGGGGCATTGTATTCAATTATGGGCCTGATGAGTGATGAGTAGAGGGGCACAATGACCTCTCTTGATCTAGATGTGAACCCTTTCGTGATAAGGTGGGCTATATAGAAGGTCATCATTTGTTTTATATTTTAACAATGCTGACCTATCCAAAGTATTTAAGTTCCTGATGTTTTCTTCCAGTATTTTGGAATTATATTTCTTAACCTCAAATTACCTAAACATTATATCAGCTTGTGCTTTGTATTCTGCTTTATTATTGCAAATGCGTCCAAGTCTTAATAATTGCACATAAGGAATATTTTTCATTACATGCCCACAATGGCAACGAGTAGCCATAAGAATGCCATTTTTATAAAGGGGTTCTTATAAATCGAAGTACACACTGAGATATCAATACATTTAGTTATTTGTACATCCAAAACCTGACTAACAAATAAATCAACAGAACAGGTAGATTGTATTTCTATGCTGTTATTATTTAAATATTAAATAAATTCACATAGTTCTTGCCCTTCCAAATTATACAGCAATCAACCAGGTATTGTCTCCACAAGCCCAAATGGCTAAAAAGACATTTGATGTTGAATTATAGCCTTTAACTCAAAACATCCCATAAAAATATTAGCATATATAGGAGCAAGCATTGCCCCCATAGCAGTGTCTCTCAAGTGTAAATAACAGTGGTCAGAATAGTAAAAAAAAACATCTTTGGTTAATACTACATCTAAAAATTCCAATAAAAATCTTAAAAATCTTCAGAATATATCTGTGCAAATTCTAAATAATGTTTTACTGCCTTCAAAGCACATTTATGTGATAATGAGATATATAATGAAGTAACATACAAAGAGACCACATAAGTGTTAGAATCTTTAAAAACTATCTTCCAGCATGGCCAAGAGCTAGGTTGTACCTTTTATCTAAGATGAAATACGGGCAGATAAATGGTTTCAAACAGGCTTCTAAAATGGCACTTTATCGTGGAACATGTATTCTACAAGTTAATGCCTGTAATATATAGAGTACTTTCATTGCTTCTCTAGAATGGTCTTTGTAACTATAGTGGTCAATGCTACAGATACATTGATATCCACAAGTTTAGGAAGTCCATGCATTCCTCCAGGTTTAGTTTTTAGGCCATACAAACCAGCACCCATTTTAAAACAGTCTTGGGGTTGCTGGTCCCCTAGCTAGTGTGATATTATCCTTTGCTGGTATTGTTTTCACTCATGGAGTCTGCCACTGTGTCATGCTTCCAGGTGCCCATAACATTATTATTTGTTAAATGCTGCTAAGTGATAGCCACTGCTCTTCTGAGAATTTTGCTATATGCAGCTCTGATGGTTTTGGCTTTCTGTTTACTTTTATACATAGTTGCAAAAACATGAGTGACTTTACACCTGACAGATATGTATCATGACCTACTTTCACTGACCCTCATTTCCATCTCATTAAACTGTGTTTAGTCTGCACTTCCTCACTTCCATGTCATTAGCTGTTCATTTACATACCCCATTTTCCACGTTTTTTTTGCCTCATTTCCTTTAAGACCTTCCTGGTTATATGAATCACTCTCCAGCCATGCATTCCCACTTTTAGCCAAACCCATGTTGTGTAGTAAGCTACTTGACTGTAAATATGGGCACTGGTATCTCAAATGTCTTCCACACCTAAATGATATTTTACATGCCTCCCTGAATACCTACCTCTCGAGTTTAGCTGCTGATCTCTTTTTTGCATCTCTGCAACTAAGACTTACATTGTGAGGAAAGCATGATAGAACACCATGGTCCTTCTGTAGAAACAGAATGATTTGCAGTGTGTTATATTTGCTGCGTCGTATCTGTCTACACCTGAGGAATTATTCCCATTTTAGTGATCTGCAAGACTGTTGATGATTCAGTTGTCAGTTCATGGTTTGTAGAAAAAGCTATGGGTATGAGTAGGTCCTGACTGATGTCAAGCAACTCAGAGAACACAAAAGATAGCATGTTATGAAAACAAGCTTTGTTTTACTCCACGGTTGTACAATCTCAAAGATAAATATTGTTTAATATCAGGGTTATCAGGGCAAAGATCACATGTTAAGGGGTTTCTCAATCCACACGCATCTTCATTTTTTAAGTGTATATTTTAATGCATTATTTCAACAGTGGTGTTTTTCACGCTTTTAATGATTTGACAGTTTGAACAAGTGATGGTTTACTTATCGTTCATTGTTTTTCAACTAATCAAACCTGATTAATCATGATAGTCCTTGTTGTACTACTTATGATTGTTTTCAACTAATCAAACCTGATTAATCATGATGGTCCTTGCTGTTGCCCCTAATGAAGCTTGATCACTCAGTCTGAGAAAAGTGTCAGAGTTTCCCAATGACCATGCTTCCATGGCAATCATTTAAAATGCTTGTTGTTATAAGTAAAATACTCAGCCACAGTATATTCTTTTATGAATAATTAGCCATGTCCTGCTGCCCTTGCCAGACTATTGTTTAACATCATGTTAAGAAAACCTACCCCCTAGGCACTTGCAATTGTTTTATAACACCCCCCCCTTCTATTTCAGCTGTCATTGTCAGTGACATCTCGAGCCATTCTCACATTTTCTTGAGGTACTGCTGACACTGCAGCTTAAACTCATGTTATATTACAGATATCTGTCACTGGGCTGTATGACACCCTCATTAATAAATGAGTACCAAAAACTATGATACCCACCTCTACTCCTGCTCCAACCCCGACCCTCTCAAAAAAAAAAAAAAAATAACAAAGGTGATTTATTTATTTATTTATTTTACATCTGTTGACCGGGTTTCCCCATCTGGGCTGAGAGCCTTTTTTCACCGGAGGCCCGGAGATAGAAGCTCCACAAGTTAATAATAAAAGTAATAGGAGTAATAAAAGTAATAGGAGTAATAAAAGTAAAAACATATAACATTTCAAATTGACAACAAAAGCAATAAAAAAAAAACATTACAGAGTTTAGGTTGTCATCAGCATAAGTTTTGTTTAAAGGATGCACAGTTTATTTTATTTTATTTTTTTTTATTTTTATTTAACATTTGTTGACCAGGAATGTCCGACTAGGTTCCACAGAGCCTGTTTTCAGCGGAGGCCCGGGGAGAAATGCTCCAGTTTAAAATAGCTTAGCTAAGGAAGGTACAGTAAGTGAGGATAATTCAAGTGATATGAAATATGTATATGTTTAGATTGAGTGAAGAGTAAAATAGGTAGATAAATTGGCTAAAGAGAGCTAACAGATAACAGAAATTAGCACCAGAGAGAGTCAGGCAGTGGGCTGTCCTCAGATAGAAAGACAGATTATGGAGGATCAGTATAAGTGGCAAGACCAGTGACTTTTCAGGTATTCTTTAGTGGCTGATTTAAATGCTTTGAGGTTTTTGAGAGACCTAATTTCTAGTGTCAGTTTATTCTAATATATGGCTGGATAGTAGCTGTAGAGGTTGCAACCGGTTTTGTTCTTGGGTTTATGGATTTGTAGTAGGCCAAGAAAATGCAGAGCTAGCTTTTATAGAAAAAATGTTCTCTGTGAAATGAAATAGTATTAAACCAAATTACTGTGGTTGTAGCAAAAAGAATGGTGGGCTAGATACAGGCTATCTCATAAGGTACAATGGTGTCTCCAGTAACAGCTGGGTTTAATAAATGGCTTAAGGTGACATAATATGAACAAGAAATGTATGTATTTGAAAACCATTAAAAATATTGTTATCTTTGTGACATAAGAAAACAGGAGAGAGAGGTACTTGCAGTGGTTTATTTATGGTTTGCTTTTGCTGTTTGTGCGGCTAGTACATGAAAGAAGTCACAGAACAATATAACAAAACAAGTTATTATCAGAAAAAATGAAAGCTTGCAGACCTCAGACCTTTAAAACAATTTCATTAAACTGAGTACATGGGAGGAAATAATTGCAAATAACATAGGATCTTAGTAATGTATATGGTTTTGCAACAGCTATGCCTTGCTTTGTACACTTTCAAACACAGAAAACTACATGCCCATTCACTAGTACTATGCAAGTGCTAATCACATAGTTTTTTATTGCAGTTCTGTAGTAATGCCAGTAGATGACAGGCACAAACCATTTTTTTACGCCTGTTTATATGATCATTTCATATGTGGGTATGCATAAAGGCTGCACCAAGAAGACTAACAAACTGGATGAGCCCATTGGAGTTTCATATGCCTGCTACCTTAGCATGGCATGCATCTGAGAGCAGCCTGGCATCGTGGGTGTAAGGGTGACTAGGTGATGAGATCTCTGCTTCATAGGTCCAGGGCCTGGGGTTTCATTCCTAACTTCTGGTCACTTGAAGTTTGCATTTTAGTTATAGACATAGTCATAGATTAGTACTAAGCTAACTACCCTTGTGGGCCATTTTAAGCCTAGCCAATTATCCCTTGTGAGACTCAAACCCTGCACCTTGTGTTTGTAAGGCAAACACCTTAACCATTAGGCCACCCTAATATAATTAAGAATTAAACAGTAAAGTCTTCCTGTGAAATTCCCTGTGTTCTCTAGACCATGCCATAAACTTATTTTATGTTTCATTTTCATCTATGCTTTCTTCTTCTTTTTCTTTTTTTCTTGTCCTCTGTTTTTGTCCAGGTTCCCAGACATACTAGGCCTGTTTAACAAAGAAAATAGATCTAGAAATGCTTTCTATATTATCTTTTTTTTCTGTGAGATGGGAACTCAGATGCTCCACTATAGATGGACTATTTGCATACATTTTCTAGAGATAATTTGCAGGAAGTTGTCTCCTGCTTTATTATCACCCTCTAAGGAGCCAGTCAGTAAATGTTTGGCTGCCTTAAGGTAGGGCAGGTGATCTCATCTAGCTAGAGATATAGAGTTTGATGATCTTTATTTGCCTAACCTATACCTCAGCATTGTGGGCTGACACTACTGCATGTGGCTGCAAGGAAGACATATTTATGTATGTATGTATGTATGTATGTATGTATGTATGTATGTATTGTTTGTTTGTTTATCTAATTCAGAAAACCCTCTGGATCATGTATCCCTTTTCAGAGATGGTTCAGGAACAATGTCTGGTTAAGTAATTTGTTTAGAGTGACACAGTTTCCAAGTTAAAATTGAGAAGATCAAACATAGGAATAAAGGATGAAGCTGATTAGCAGCTTATAAAGTTACATTCTGAGCTAAACTGTCAGAAAATTGTCTGAACGTCTCTGAACCATCCAGATTTTTACAGAATGTCCAGATTGAAGTTCTTGATGAAGTAAAGAAAGTCTTGAAGAAGTAATTGATGAAATAAAGAAAAAAAAAGTACTCATTTCATTTGTGTCCCTTTTTAAGTGTTGCTTGTGCTTGGTTTGTTTTTTCCACTTTTGATCTGCAAGTCTCTTTTTTGGTTTCCAGATTTTTACCTCATATTTTGGTCTATTCCTGAAAAATGTGGTCTACTGGTAAATCATTGAGGACTACATTCACAAATAATAACACACATTTGAGTTATAGACTTCATATCCTTCAGAAAATACATGCTCCTGCAAAATCTATTATTCTATCAATTTTCTATGTTTATAAGAGCAATATTTAAATTATTTTCCTAATTCTGGTCCTTTATCCCCACAACGGTTTTTGGCTTTGTCCAGAATTATCAAGCAAAGAAATTGAGAAGTATGTATACAACATCCAGTTTGCTCTAGATGAGTCAGGGGCCACATCTTCATGGCATTCCTAGGTTACTATGGTAACATCTGGAATGAAGTCCACCAATGAGGAAAACCAGCTTTGCAGGATT
The DNA here is from genome assembly GCF_019279795.1 of Protopterus annectens. Taxonomy (NCBI): domain Eukaryota; kingdom Metazoa; phylum Chordata; order Ceratodontiformes; family Protopteridae; genus Protopterus; species Protopterus annectens. Next base: position 1,034,511,696 of record NC_056727.1, on the reverse strand, counting down.
GTTCACCTGCCCAATGTACCTTTTGCAAATGTCTGTGTGTAGGGAAGACTAAATTAGTGTTGCATCTCTTCATTCTTTCTTTCATTAGACAATGAATGTCTCCAAATGTAGTCTTTTAGAGCAGCTGGATGAGCAGGAGCTTATCCCTTGAAGCTACAATCTCTACAATGAGATCAAGCTAGGGCAACACACCTTTGGTTTCAGATATGCATTTTCCAGATCTCTTTGTGTCTGGAGTCCTGATCCAATACTAAATGAGGATTTCTTTGAACTCTGGTGTCCATATATGGAGGTGACAGTAGGGTAGACAACTTAAATCTCAGGTAGAGGCTGGTGGCAAAGTCGGGGGAAGTGGGATGTGATGGGACCTGAAAGATGACACTGATGTTGGATAAAACTGTATGAGATGGAGCTCCAGCCAATAATAAAGCAAAATGTGAAATCCCTAGAAAAAGGAAAGGATATGCAATCCAGTAAATTATGATGCATGACTCATTGATGTCTGGAGATTAGATTAGCAGATGCCAAGCAGGATAACTTTTGAGCAGCAGATGACAATGGCAATGACACTTCTTAGAAGGTACATATCTGCAATACTGCATCACTGCAGACACTGGATAAAATGACATTAGCAAAACTGACCTCAAGTAAGCGGATACTGGGTATGCTGATTTCTATATGTCCACTGACAGTACAGTGACTGTCAGAAGTGCTGGTGCTTATAAAAGCAGTTACTGCACTAATATTGTATGAATACATGCATCATGATACTAACTCCTGGTGACTATGCAGTGAAGGTTACTGCAGTAACACCATATGAATACATGCATCAGGATACTGACTCCTGATGACTATGTGCTGAAGTTTACTGCAGTAATACTGTATGAATATATGCATCAGGATAGTGACTCCTGGTGATTATGCACTGATGTTTACTGCAGTAATATCATATGAATACATGCATCAGGATACCAACTCCTGGTGACTATGCACTGAAGGTTACTGCAGTAATACTGTATGAATATATGCGTCAGGATACTGACTCCTGGTGATTATGCACTAATGGTTACTGCAGTAACACCATATGAATACATGCATCAGGATACTGACTCCTGATGACTACGCGCTGAAGTTTACTGCAGTAATACTGTATGAATATATGCATCAGGATAGTGACTCCTGGTGATTATGCACTGATGGTTACTGCAGTAATATCATATGAATACATGCATCAGGATACCAACTCCTGATGACTATGCACTGATGATTACTGCGGTAATGCTGTGTGAATATATGCGTCAGGATACTAACTCATGGTGACTATGCACTGAAGGGACAAATACCTAACATCCAGCTTCAGATGGAACTGAGGTATGTAGTATGGCCAGAATTCCATTTTTTTTTTTAGTGGTAGCTCCAAATAAGTTAAAATCAGTCCCATGAAGGGTGGAGTCTTCTTAAAAGAAGACAGCGACAAAATAAAAGGCACATGCAAAAAGACACTCTCAGCAGTAATGGAGGTTCCACTACAACTATACTAGGCAGCATAACCTTATGCTCTGTCTTGACATTGCTAAATGTTTTAAACTTAATGCATTCTTTAATGAGTTTTCTGTACATGGAATCAAAATCTGAGAACTGTCACTTTTACATTTGCATTGTTCCATCTTGGAAAAAATAATCTTGCCAAAGGTGCTGTTCAGATGAAGAAGGCACACAAGAAGCAGTTTCTATGAATTATTGTTCCAAATGAAACAGTCTTTAGAAAATCTGAACACTGCCATGTATTTTTTATCTGCAATGCTTGGTGGTGTTATTGAACTTTAAACAGATACAACACTTAGAACTGTTGTGATAAATAAAAAATGCAATTAATGCACGTCAGCCAGTGGTCTGTGTTTTCCACAGGCTCCTGTTCCATTGGCATATTACTGTAGAGAATTCTATTGACACATAACTTACAAAATGTTATAATTTTCTCAAAAGACCAGGACAGAGCCAACTAAAGTATGTCAGATTTTTAAAAGGAGGAAGACAATAGAGAGACAGAAAGAAGCAGTGCACTGTAAAACGGGGAGGATTTTCCCCTCTCCCATGATGCAGAAGGATGAAGCCCAGACTGAACAACAATCAACCTGAGTTCAATTTTCAGGTGCTGGAGGGAACAGGAAGCATGTATCTTGAGTGGTGGAGACAGTTTTCATCTACTCTTGGGTGGCACCTTATGGAAGCTCTAGGCACTGCAGTCTTGTAGTCCAGACCTACTGAGCAAGTCCTGCCAAGTGGTGTTGTGTACAAAGGTAAGCCATGGGATCATATGCTCACATAGAAGAGGTGCGCTTCAATGAGCTGACACTCTAGGAATTTGGAGCTCCTGGTGTAGCGTCCTAGGTCTGCCTGACTCATGAATTACATGTTATTGATAGCCTGACTCTCATTTTAGAGGGGTTAACTAGCAAACTCAATGCATGGAACCAATGAGCTGTGGCTCTTGACCTGTGGAGTGGTCAGCCCAGCCTTTGCTTTGTTCTAAGTAAGGTGGTGGGATTTCTAGGCCCAGTGGATCCATGACTGAACTGGGGCTTGGTGAGCTCACTCTGGTGGCCTTATCAACCTCCTTATGAGGAATAAATAGGCCATTTGGGCTTTGTGCTGCAGCCACAAAAGGGTTTATGTGCCAAGCCACAATGGCTAGCACCTGTAGCATAGGTCTTCATAGTTTTCCATACAGAATTTTTGCATTATCAGATTTTGTATTTCAGAGCAAATTAGATATAATGCTCAGACTATTCACATAAATACTATTGCTTTTTAGTTACAAAGCTGCGGTTTCAGAAGGCAATACTTTGTGTCTGTATGGAAACATAGAGTGTAAACCAACAGATATCTCCCAAACAAATGCATACATTTAACTTATGGGAAGATTTTATTCATTCATTACCCCATATAAACCATCTGCTATATTTATACTGTAGTAATCTCCATATATTCCAACATATTTCAACAAATAAATATTTATACATACACAAACACACTGAGACAGATAGAGACATATGCATGCACACACACACATATATACACACATGCACACACACACAAACACATGCACACCACACACACACACACACACACACACACACACACACACACACACACACACACACACACACACACACACACCAAAACCAGACTATATTCAGTTTCTCTATAAAGAGTTTTTTAATACTTTCTAGTGATGCTGTCAACGCATCCTAAATGTCAACAGTCACACAGGTAATGTAGTGTATTATCCATAAAGTATACATATTCATGCATAATTTTGTCATTATCACACACACACACACACACACACACACACACACACACACACACACACACACACACACACATACACACACACACACACCAAAACCAGACTATATTCAGTTTCTCTATAAAGAGTTTTTTAATACTTTCTAGTGATGCTGTCAACGCATCCTAAATGTCAACAGTCACACAGGTAATGTAGTGTATTATCCATAAAGTATACATATTCATGCATAATTTTGTCATTATCTGCACATACAGTAATGCATCTACAACGAAAAATCACATGTCCATTAACCAGGATGCAGACATCATAGTTGTAGTATCTAGACTACACAAAATCACAAGTCTAACAAATTGCTGTAGTCAACACAGTATAATATCAAAAAATATTTTTTTGAGAGGATCTGTGTCGCCACAATCTCCAGTTTGGAGGATCTGTGTTGCCACACTGACCAGTTTGGAGGCTCTATACATACTATCCTGAAGGTTGTACATACTTGAAAAAAGGGGAAATAAAAAAAAATACAGACAAAAACACACAAACACACACACACACACACACACACACACACACACACACACACACACGTATATATTTTTATAAAAGAAACTCACTACCAAGTTACATAAAACATCACCAAAGACACAGCAGGGTCTGATGCTCTAAGCTGTTGATTAATTAAAAGCATGACATTATACAGTTTATTTTAACATGTGACTATATAGCACTTTTTAAGTAATTTGTTCATATTAACACTACAGAAAATATACCATGAGTTTCTCATATCAAAATTAAAGTTTTGTTACATAGTTAAAGATGTGGAAACTATAATAATTTTAGTACTTTTATTTTCACCTCTCTAACAGTCCATGTATTTGTTGATTTCTTCAATAGTCATCCACTGTTGGACTGCAGTTTTTTATTTTTATTTTTAGGAAAAATGGCTTAAGGAGTCTGTCTGAAACATCTGAATATCACAATTTTCATGGTCTCTATTTTCTTCAACAGGACAGGCTGTCACACATTTGTTTTAACATCTCTCTAGGACTTCCAGCTGATGCATTCTCACATACAGATGTCTGTGATTTCTGTTCTAATGTTTTCAATCTTTCCTGAACAGCACGGGATCTTGGTTTAGCTGCTTTAACAACTACCTTATCTTCATGTTATAGACCTTCTCATAGATGTTGAAACCTTATTTTGTCTATAATCTGTACATCTGTAATATCTAACTTCATTATAGAATTTGCTTTTCACTGTTTTAATATTGAAGCATTAGCAGTGTAATGCTTTCTAGCCTTCTGCAAGTCAATAGGTGAAAAGAAAAAATAATCCCTGCTGTGGAGAATTCCTGTATTCCAGAATTGTGAGATGATAATCTGCATAGCTTTTCCTACATCTCTTTCCTATTAATGTCTTTACTAAGTGGACACTTCTCTTTACATGTCCACTGGGCAAGAAAGAGTTACATATTTGAATTCCTACTTGTGCACACATATTCTGAAGTCCTGACTTTTGTTTTACAGGCAGTTGTTAGATATGGCAATACCAGATATTCCCTGTATGAAGAGTATAGACTTTAATGTATTCATCACACTAGAATATCTGATATTTCTTACTTCTGGTTATTTTTGGGAATTTCCACACCGTGAAAAGCTACAATAACCTGAAAAAATGTAGGTGTTCCTTCAGAAGGGAAATTTGGGAGAAGTGATCCGAACTAAATTAAGAAACACATATTTAAAAAACAATAAAAAAGTAAAAGATGTGACATTTTACTTGACTTTTACCAAATATTTCATAGTTAACATAAGCGTGACACGGAAAATAAAGCATATATTTACTTCTGCAACATACTACAGTTTGAATAAGAAACTAACCCTGGATTTTCCAAGTATATCACATAGAAAGTAATACCTTCTGATCTTGATAGCTAGTAAGAGAGAGAACACAGTATTTCTTTAATTAAAAGTGTCTAAAGTTTATACTTTTCTGTGTCTCATCTGACTCTTCAGAATTTTTTTTTTCCAGAGTCTTCAGAATGCATGCAGCAGACTCTGTTCAGCATTATTACACCAGGGGTATATAATAACTTTAACATTTAAACTATAACAAACTTTTACTAAAACTGCTAAATAACTCCTACAGCTGGAATCACTCCACATCTATGCCTGAAAAAAAAACCTACATCAAGCAGACTAGATGCATAACAAAGATGTTCATGAAGATAAAGCCATCATCTTTCTCAAAACAGAATAAACTAATAGAACTATGGACAACATCTGCTTCTACTATGAAGAAACATCTTCCTGAAAGTTAATGCTTTAAGCGAATTAAAAAAAAAATAACATCCGAGCAGCAAGAGAGTAAAAAACTAATATTTTTGGAGGGGGGGGGGGCTTCAAGACTCCGCTGCACCCCTCAATGTGAGGGCACAAACCTTAAACGTATATATACCAACTTCATGGATGCACCAACTCAAAGAAGGGAGAAATATCTCTAAAAGTGAATAATTACTGGTGCACAATTAGAAATCACTAGCAATGATTTTCTGTGGGGAAATGTGTTTAGCCTTTTTTTTCTGAGGGCTGCTGACTCTATGGGAATTTCTCAAAAGGGTCTACAAACTGTCAAACAATTCATCAAATATACTTCCATTAAAGGAAATATGGAGTTCTATTCTCTTTCCAATATATTTTTTTTATTAATTTTGTTTGTTTTCCCAGTAGATGCCTGTTTTCTTGATAAGGTGAGGTTTTTTTACTCTTAGAAGATCTAAGAATTTACATTTTCCATATGTTATGCATACTTACTTTAATTTGATATTTTATTTGCCCTTAAATTTTCTTTTTTTTACTAGTTACAAGTTCAAAAGTATATATATATATATATATATATATATATATATATATATATAAGTATATAAGTATATGGAGTTCTATTCTCTTTCCAATTTTTTTTATTAATTTGTTTGTTTTCCCAGTAAATGCCTGTTTTATTGATAAGGTAAGTTTTTTTCTTAGAAGATCTAAGAATTTACATTTTCCGTATTTTAGGCATACTTTCTTTAATTTCATATTTTATTTGCCCTTAAATTTCCTTTTTTTTACTAGTTACAAGTTCAAAAGTATATATGTTTTTCTTTTTCAATTTCTGGCTGCTATTCTTTAGGGCAAGGAAGAAACATTTGTGCCTTACAGAATAAAATTCAGAGATGGACTGCTGGATTACTTGACCACTAAGTTCTATTACCCCCTTGATGAGTTACAACATGACTATAGAATTGCCAGTAACCAAGGATAACCAAACCCCAGACTGTTCATGACCAGGTTACTAGAACTGAATAACACATATAAATAAAGCATTATTTTCCACCATTCTCAGTGGAGGATAGTGGCCCTATTTCCATTGCTCTACAACCTCTTTTCCATAATCTGTCATGTTTTGCCCACTGAACTCTTGTCATTTTACATTTCAAATAATAACTGTAACTAAAATCCTAGAACAAATATAACAATGATGGAAACTAAGGTGTAAACAGGACATCTGTAGCAATGGGTCCCCGCTTCATGTCACTCACTCGCACTTAAGTTACTCCTTCCCAAAATCACACCCATAATGCCTCATGCAATGCCTCATGGTGTTTGCACAAAGTATCAAATGCTGTTTTTTTTTTTAGATCTGAAGAAATCTTGATATTGGAGGTAAAAGTGCTTATCATTAATAAAATAACACACTACTAGGAAAAGAAAACCCCAAGGCTCATTTCTGAACCAGAATTAGAAAGGCACACAGTTTTTCTGTCTTTTTTAGAGCAATAGGTGGGTATAGAGTTTACTATATCTTTAGGAAAACATATCATGGTAGATATAGTAATATAGTAACTCTTTTAGGAATTCAGTAAAAAGTAATGATTGCTAGCCTTAGAATAAGATGCAAGTACAATGGTACATATGGCCTCGTCTGTAAAACTGTTATAACTTCACAGCAGCAGGGTACCTTAGTTGTTATTTTCCAGATTGTTTGTTTTTTAAAGGTTAGAAGATGTATTTGTTTATTTATTTATTTTTTTTATTTTCATAATTTGACTAATTAAAATTTTCAATGGTTCAGCAGATAATGGTGTATAGTGCATATCTGTGTTTCACTAAAATGATGTTTCTCATCTGTGAATGTCAGTGTTATTCAGCTGTATATTTTTTTCAAATACTGTTAGTAACAGTTAGAAAATTGTCAAACACAAATGTCAGTTTTATAGTCATTTGCGGTCTTCATTTCACAATATGTCGATCTGATAAAATGATAGCCACTAAAATCCTCTAAATTCATATATACATATGTATATGAAATTGCATATTTTAAATGGGTGTATGACTATATACAACAGATATATATATATAGTCAAATTCTTTTGTTAGCTAGACAAGTTAGCTAGATGTGTGATTGGTCTGCATATGATTATTTCACTCACAAGCAGAACTGAAAGGATAAAGATAAATGAAATATCTTTGGGAAGTTTAGTATTGCCAACCAATGTGTGCTTGAAAGGTAAGAGGGAAACAGAGACAGTCCATACAGTCATACACAGAACATACAAGCTCCACATAGGCAGTGAATGGAGATGAGGACTGAACCTCAGACCCTAGAGCTGTAAGAAAAGATCTTAAACACTAAGCCATTTTACTGCCTTAGCTTTCTGTATTTATGATAGACAAATTGTTGTGTGTGTGTGTGTGTGTGTGTGTGTGTGTGTGTGTGTGTGTGTGTGTGTGTGTCTGTACATAATTATGGGAAAATAATGCAGTAGAAATACTACATGTTAAAGAATGGGCAACCTGCACAGCCCCCACACACACAATTGGAGAATGAACATTCTCCAGCAGGGTGTTAGGGTGCAGGTAATGTCCACTGAAAAACAAGTCTATGATTCATGGTGCCATATTAAGCTGCCAAGAAGCTTGGACAGTTTAAAACTTTATGTGCGCCATTTTTTTATAATCACTATATAAAGAACTTCTCTGCACATCCTCTTCAGATGGAGCTGGCAACTATGCTGAGTTCTTCACCAATGCTTTATACAAACACCTGTATAACTGCATTGACTCAGCCGTACCTGATAGGACCAACACAAGCTCCTCAAGGAAGAGCAAACCAGCCGGTGGACAACTGTCATTAACAGGCTTTACAATAAGAGGAAGAAATTGCTATCTAAGAGTAAAAGGGAGTGACCACTAAACTGGAAACACTCCCTCATCAGTTTAAACAAGTGACTAAGACTGTATATGAAGTCCTCTAAAGCAAACTATGAATCTATATTAGCTTCCTCAACTAAAGACAACCATAAGGTGTTCTTTAGTTACATCTGTAGCCTAAAAGAAAAGGCCCAGATTTGTGCCAAACTGGTTGTTGATGATACCAAATATACTGAGCCTGTGGATATAGTTAACCTGTTGGCCTACAGATTCTGTGAAAACTTCTAAAGCAAACTATGAATCTATATTAGCTTCCTCAACTAAAGACAACCATAAGGTGTTCTTTAGTTACATCTGTAGCCTAAAAGAAAAGGCCCAGATCTGTGCCAAACTGGTTGTTGATGATACCAAATATACTGAGCCTGTGGATATAGTTAACCTGTTGGCCTACAGATTCTGTGAAAACTTAATTCTCCTATCCCTGCCACATGTACCCCATAACATCCTTGACACCTGTCTCCTACCTTGTATCTCTAAAGAGCAGGTCATTAATTCCCACTCTATGGCCAGGAACACAGCATCTATGGGACCTGATAACATCCCAGGCTGTGTCCTACATGGGCTCCAAGAAGAATTAGCAACACCATTGGGTACTCTTTTCATCCATAGTCTAAGCACTGGCTTCATCCCAGCTGAATGAAAAATGGCCACTATTATTCCTTTGCCCGAAGGTGATGCTTCCATTGACCCTGGGAACTACAGACCTATTAGCCAGAGTAGCCTTATCTGCAAGTCCATGGAGCAAATCATCATGGATCTTATCAACAAAGATATAGGTAATCTCCAAACACTTGACCTTACTCAGTTTAGATTTGTGAAAGGAAGATCATGCCTGTTAATCCTGGTTGACATCTTCAAGACAGTTACCAAGGCCCTGGATGAGGGGAAATCTGTGCACACAGCCTATCTAGGCTTAGCCAAGGCCTTTGACACTATCCCCCACTCAGGCATTATTAACAAACTCACCCAGCTAGGTATAAACTCTTATACCATTAGATGGGTTGCTAACTGGCTCACTAATAGAACCCATATAGTCAAAATAGGGGAATCCACCTCCAACAGCAGGCCTGTAACCAGTGGTGTTCCACAGGGATCAGTCCTGGGACTTCAACAGTTTGGAATCTATTTTTCTGAAGTACAAGCAAAAACTAAAGGTCTGTGGTTGACAAAGTTTGCTGATGACTGTAAACTGGGAGTGGTCACATAATCTCCAAAGGACATCAACATCCTACAAGAGGGTCATATACAAACAAATGACTGATGCCAAAGTCACGGCCTTAAACTCAATGCAAAAAAAAAAATTATTATCATCCCTTTCAGTATAGGCAATGTTCCTGCTAACTACCACATCAACAGCAACACCTTAAGTATGCACACAGTGGTGAGAGAGCTGGGTACACAGTTTGAGAGCAACCTTACCTTTGACCACCATGTCTCCACATTGGTAAGAAGGGCATTCTGTATTTCTCATCTCATAAGTGAGGGCATTGCCTCCAGAAAAAAAATAAGTTATAACCTCCCTGTACTCTTCCCTCATCAGGCCAATAATTGATTACAATTCCCCTTTTTGTATGTACCTTTCCAAGCACCTTCAGTAATTGGAGAGACCACAAAAGTTCCTCACAAGGAAAATTCTAGGTCTTTAGCATCTGTCCTATGTGGATCATCTGAAATCACTGTCACTTTATTCTGTTTCCTACAGACTACTTAAGGTGATCTCTGCCTTTCATGCAAGGCAATCTCTGACCCTGTTTTTTTGGAAATGCTGCATCTCCATAAGTCAAATGGTACAGAGGTTACTCACACTAAAGACCTTAACCTGGCATGTGACATTAATAGAACTTGCATGAGGGACAGATTTGTCTCCCAGAGGTTACCATACCTTTGGGACAGGCTCCCACTTCATGTCACTGGCCCACTTCAAAAGCAATCTGGATGATTGGATGGCTAACCATAAATTCACCACAGGGGTTCAACCTGTGCCCTTCTTGGAGAAGGGAAATCGATGCTGATCGCAAAACTAATGGTAGAACTTTGCTAGGCTTGTAAGATCCATAGAGCCAATAGCCTAGTACCTTACTATGATCCTATGATCCTATGTAAGTTTTAATAATGGTTTACTACCATAATTTAGAAATTCACTAAGCTGAGTAGCGTAATGTTGAAAGTATAATTTCAAAGTGGTGGAAAATCAAAACATTCCATACTGAAGCTTGAATAGCGATGTCCAAATGCCACATGCAGTTCAATGGGCACATTTTCAAAATGGCAAACACCAAACACTGGACTTTAACATGGTTCAAGATAGGGGTTGAAAAATGTTTTCATTTTCACCATTAATTTTCAACAACATGAGGACTCGACCGAGTGCATTTCCAATTTATAATAGTAAACCTTTAATAATAATAGCATGAATCCTTAAACATTACAAACTGGTTAATAAAATGTAAAAATAAGTATTGTTTCTTTGTTGACTGTTTCCTGTGACATACACAGTTCTGGCTGCTTTGTCAATAGCAGAGAAACACAGTAAAATGTCAGCATGTTGGCACTATTGACTGAATTTTATCTACAATAAATTACCAGAGAATCAATGAATGGGGCAGGACTGTACATCAAAATCAGGTTCAGTAAGGGGAGTGGTGGTTGCTGCACCTTGCTTTTTTTCTTCTTCATTTACTTTATGTCTGCTCATCAAAGTAGATGTTAAGTGCAGGATGTGTGTGTTTGTGTGAGTCATTGTTCCTGTCTATGAGTGTATGAGTCTGTCTGTTTGGGTTTCTTAATGTGTGTGTTTCTTTATATTTGTCTCTTTGGTTGTTTGTGTTTCTGAAACATGTGTGTTTGTGTGTGTGTATGTAGACATAAGATACTTACATAACTTATGTGATGTCCGTGCACTGGCCCAGCAATCAAGGAGCCTCAATCCTCGCCATTCGCACCAGTGAGGGGCGTCCACATTGTGAGGGATAACAAATACACACACAGTAAAGTACAATTCCCCTTAAGAGAACACAGAGATTGCACTCATTCTGGGGCTGGTTTCTCCCTTTCTCTCCAAATCCCCACTAAGACTCCCCACTGGCACAGCTATAGGATATAGATCACAGCCGAGTAGTTAAGTCAAAACCTCAAGTCCCTCTCTGTCCAACCAGTGCTTTGTGTCCCTGCCCAAGTAACTCTCACACACACACACACACACACACACACACACACACACACACACACACACACACACACACACACACACACACACAGACACACACACACACACACACACACTTTGAGATTTGGTTTATATATAAACACACAGACACTCCTGGGGAAGGCTGGCACAGGTTCTCCAGCTATGACCCCTCCTGCCAGGCTGTAAGGTAGTAATCACTGCCACCATCTACTCTTATCAGCTACTAAAAATGCCCATACCAAAGGGTGTCCATTTTAGACTGTGCAATATTATTATCCAAATAGTAAGTGGACGAACAGCAAGGCTTATTGGAGTGGCTTAGTACAGTATCACTATATACATGCAATGTATCTAGAGCTTAAATTATCTCTACACAAAACAGCCACAGTTAAAAGGTTTAAAAATATTTAATAATATATAATAAAAACACAAGACAAATCTTCTCAGTTCAACACAGTGCTAGTCAAGAGTTCAGAAATCACAGGAAAATGCTTAAAATAATATTGTAGAATAGTCTGACATAAATATAGAAAACAGCTAGACTAAATCTGATTAAATTTCTATCTGTCTGTAAGAGCAATCAAAGTTCTAAATAAACTTACATATAGAGCAAAGGCATTGTACTGGTGAGTGGGTGTTCTTCAGACAAAATCCAAAATGCTACCTCTTTCTCTCTGAGATCTCTTAAATTGGTAATACATCATTACTGACTCATTTTAGATTACATCATTCTTCCCTGGTTCCCAGGCTATCAGAAACTCAGAGTTTTAACATTTCTTTGATCTTACACCTGGCCAGGAAACCACAGCAATAAAAGACATTATATATGTAAAATCTAGCAATTAACTGATTTCAAAACAATAGAAGGAATTCCAGTCCAGACATTTTGTCTCCAAACTTTGAGATCAAACAGTCATGCAATGCTTGACTTATCACCTTTCTTCCAGCAGAGTGCACTGTGGTTACATTTTTGAAGTTCAACATTTAACACAATTTTCTTACATTAGGAGGACAAGCCTGTGGATTATATTCATATTTACAATGACATAGAATTATTTACAAAATTCTATCTAGCTAGGCTGGCCACCTTTACATATTTTCACATATCCCCCTCCCCACGGAGAATTCAAGTTAGTTTTTCAAGTGACCCTTGAAAAATGTTGCTTGAGAAGGTTAGGTCTATCTGAGTATACCTTACACCATTCCCTGTCTTGAGACCCCATCGGTGTTGGTGTTGCTAACCCCACTGCAGTGCTGCACTGACATATCATATGCTTACAATCCTAGGCTCCAGCTTAGCAACTTGATATTTTGCTACCTGGCTGGGTGTAACCATGTTAGGGGATTGTAATATATAACTACAGTGAATTTTCTTCCATACAGATATGGCTGAATTTTCTGCAGTGCCCACAGTATAGCTAGGCATTCCTTTTCTACAACTGCATAGCATTCCTCTCAGGGTTGGAGCCTACTACTGAGATAAACCACTGGATGCTCTTTTCCCTCTGAAGAAATCTGGCTAACTACAGCCCCCACCCCATGGTTTGAAGCATCCACATGTACAACAAATTGTTTGCTGTAATTTGGACTGGCTAACACAGGGGGTCCTCCCAAAGCTTCTTTAAGTTTCTGGAATGCCTGCTCACATGCTGAGGTCCACACTACCTTATCTGGCTTGTTTTTCCTTGTCAGGTCTGTCAGGGGAGAAGCTATAGTACTATAACTGGGGACAAACTTTCTGTAGTACTCTGCTGTCTCCAAGAAGGCCCTCACCTGCTTTTTGGTAACAGGTGCAGGTCATGCCTGAATGGCTTCCACTTTGGCAGGTTGTGGCCTGATCTTACCACTCCTCACTCTATGTCCCAGCTAGGAGACCTCTGCCATACCCACCTGAAATTTGCTGGGCTTAATGGTCAATCCTGCCCTCTGTGGTCTGCCCAGCACTGTCCTGACATGCTGAAGGTGCTCTTGCCAGGAATGGCTGTAGATGTCAATATCATCTAGGTAAGCAAGGGCAAACCCTCCTACTCCTGCTAGAATATGATCTACCATCCTCTGGAAAGTTGCTGGGACATTTTTCATCCAAAAGGGGATCTTTGTGAACTCATACAAGCCAAAAGGAGTCACAAAGGCTGACCTCACTTGAGCACTGGGAGACAAGGGCACTTGTCAGTAACCCTTGGTAAGATCAGTGGTGGTAAGATACTTAGCCCCACCAAGCTGCTCTAGGGCCTCATCTGTCCTAGGCATGGGGTAAGCATCTGACTCTGCCTGACTATTTAATTTCCTGTAGTCCACTCAGAACCTGGTGTAGCCATCCTTCTTTAGCACCAGCACCACTGGGGAGGCCCAGGGACTGCTGTTCTCTTGAATTAACCCTAGTTCCAATATCCCCTATATCTCCTCCCTCAGAGTCTGCTTGAATCTCTCAGGCACCCAATAAGGGGCCTGTCTAATAGGCCTTTGGGGTTCTGTATCCACCTGGTGCTGCACCAGGTGGGCGCACCCTGGTTTCCCAGTGAACATGCCCGCAAACTCCTGCATCTCTGCTCGGATTTCTCTAACCTGGGTAGAAGATAGCTGTTGGGACATTGCTACCCCTTCCACTGAGGTGTCATTCCAAGCCTCACTGAGGATATCAGTCACCAGATCTCACTCAGATTCCTCCTGCAATCCACTGCAAATGCTCAGCACAAGGGCCTCCCTATCATGGTAAGGTTTCATCATGTTAACATGGTACAATTTGTGCCCCTACCTTCTGTCTAGCAGTTCTACCATGTAGTTAACATCACTTACCTTCCTTACCACATTGTAGGGTTTCTCTCAAGCTGCTTGCAGTTTGTTGTATCTGACAGGAATGAGAACCATTACCTGCTGCCCTACAGCATACTCTCTAGCTCGAGCATTCCTGTCATACCAGACCTTTTTCTACTGTTGGGCTTCTGCCAGGTTCTCCTGGGGCAAGCCCATGAGTTTTCTGAGCCTTGTCCTGAGGTTTAGGACATATGCCACAACAGATCCCTTGTGGGATTCACAATCACCTTCCCACTCATCTTGAACTAAACATTGAGGCCCCCCTCACCCAATGCCCATACAACAACTCAAAGGGTGAAAAACCTGTGGATTCCTGGGGAACCTCTCTGTAAGCAAACAACAGCTGGGGCAAATATTTGTCCCACTCCCTCTTAAACTGGTCTGCAAATGCCCATAGCATGGACATGGTTGTCGAGTTTAACCTCTCAACAAGACCATTAGTCTATGAGTAGTAGGGATTGGTCTTTAGGTGCTTCACCCCACAGTACTTCCACAAACAAGCCAGCAGGTCTGATGTGGAATTGGCACCTCTGTCAGTCAGTATTTCTTTTGGGAAACCTACTCTGCTGAAAACCTCTAACAAAACATTTGCCACCTTTCCCACCTCAATGGAGGACAAAGCCACTGCCTCACAGTATCTTGTAGCATAATCTACAACCACTAGGATATACTTTTTTCCTGTGAAATTTGGGGTACTCAAAGGCCCCACAATATCCATAACTACCCTCTGAAATGGCTCCTCAATCACAGTCAAAGGCATCAAAGGAGCTTTTACCTTGTCTCCTCACTTGCCTACCTTTTGGCATTGCTCACAGGTCCTGCCGTATCCTGTTACATCTCTGGAAATTCCAGGCTAATAGAAGTTCTGAATAATATGTCTCTTTGTACATTTTATGCCCATATAACCTGCAAAGGGAATATCATGGGCTATGTCTAGAAGCACCAGGCAGTAGGCTCAAAGCACTACAAGCTGCTGCATCCTCTCACCTTCTAGCCCTCCCTCAGGGGTCCACTCTCTATACAGTAACCCTTTGTCCCAGTATATAGATTCCCCCCTTCCCTTGAGAATCAGGTGCCTCACTAGCTACCTGCCTCAGGCCTTGTAATGTAGGGTCTGAGAGCTGAGCCCATCTCAACTCTCTCTTTGTAACCCTTCCCAGCTCCCTTTCCTCTGGAAATCAGGCATCCTCTGATAGCGGTGCCTCACTGTCAGCCTGGGTACTACTACTCAACTATATCCTTGCAGTCACTCTGTCCAAGGGAACATCAGTACCCACAAGCAGCTGTAGCCCACCCTCAGTCTCACTGCTACAGAGTAGATCCCTCCCTGAAGTAACTACCTAATCAGTCCTGGCTGCAAGTATGCGATCTGTCTGAGTCTCCCTCAGGCTACCAGACCCACATGCTTGTCTCCAAGCCTGACTGCATGTAACTGCACAAACACATGATACTTCCTTATCAAAATCATTCCCTATCAGGACATCTACAGGGATATCCTCAAACACATCTACTTGCTGGCTTCCTTTTCCACCCTCCCAGTTAAGTTGAACCCTAGACAAAGGTATTTGGAATGGGGTCTCTCCCAAAACTCTGACTGGAGTAGACTGCACAGGCAAGTAGTGTTCCACTGTAACAATTGCAGGCTTCACAATGGTTATGTCAGAGGCTGTGTCTCTCTTAGCAATGGTCTTATTACCATTCACTATGATAGGATATAACCTCTTGTGGTAGTTTTGTCTTAAAACAACCTACTGTTGGCATTTTGTCTTTTTCACTTACTGTCTCTCTCACATTTTGTTCCCCAGCTTGCCTCTGTGGACATATATATGCCACATGGCCCCACTGGTTGCATTCAAAACATTTAACCCTAGGTCCTGGACATGTACATGGACTAGTGGCTTCCCCTGCTACTGGCAGATTCTGTTGGGGCAGTCTGGGCTGCGGGTTCCTTAAGATCCATGAGCAGTACTGGGGGGCTCTTTTCCTGTGCAGGGATGCCCTGCTTGATAGGTATAGGTCTCCATTCTTCCCCAATTCATCTGAAGTAGCACATTGTCTATTAGCTAACTAGATCCTCATGTCCTCAGGGAAAAGTGCTAAAAGCTTGCTCCCTCACCAAAAGGTCTGCCAGCCCTTCAAAAGTGGTGATCTGACATCCACTTACCCATCTATGAAAATAAGTGCTCAGTTCAGTAACATATTCACACACACACTTTCTTCTGCCTCGTGTCTATGCTCACAAAACGTTTTCCTATAAGTTTCAGGTGGTAGCTTAAAACTTCTAGCAAACAATTCTTAACAGCAGTATAATTTAAGAAATCATTGTCTGACAGTTTAGAAAGTACATTTACAGCTTTACCATGGAATAAGGGGGTCAGGGGCTGTACCCAGAGCCTTTGGTCAACATCATACTGTTTATATACCCTCTCAAACATATGAATGAAACTATCAAAATTATCCCCCTCTGTAAACTGCAAAAGAAATTTACTGACCTTTTGTGCTTCTGGGGTCCAATTACTCCCTTCATCATTACCTCCATGACTCTGGCGAAGAGTTGGTATCTCCTTTTCATGCTGCCTCTGCCTCTCCTTTTCCTCAGCTTCCAGCTGTAGCAGTTTCTCATTCTCCTCAGCCTGTAGATGTCTCAGTCTCACTGCTGCTTCTGTTTCCAAATGCTTGACCTCCAACTCAAGTCTCTTTAGCTCCAGATGGATTTTTAAGTCCTCTGTAGAAAGATTGAGCTGTCCATTCTCTGAGTGTTGTACATCTCCACAGTCAGTCTGATTGTCCTACTGATTGCTGTTTTTTGATGCAGCTGTGACCAATGCTGCAATCAAGTCTGCCTTAGTCAGGTTTCCATGCACTAGTCCTTTGGCATAGCACATTTCAGCCAACTGGCTCCTTGTCAGCTTGCTATACTCCTCTGCTGACATGCTTGCCTGCTCTCCCTGACTAACTAAGCTAACAAAAGAAATAAAACAACTGTGATCTGAACTTTGAATATTCATTGCATGGCTGATTTACAGTACAAAAACACATTAAATGATCACTGTACACAAGCTACAGGAATTCACTATCCACACCACTACAAGCCAATTGCCAACCAATTAATATGTGGTGTGGATATCCCACCACTGCCAACCAATTAATATGTGACACCCATGCACTGGCCCAGCAATCAAGGAGCCTCAATCGCCACTACTAGCACCAGTGAGGGGTGTCCACATTGGGAGGGATAATAAGTACTCACACAGTAAATTACAATTTCACTTAAGAGCACACAGAGATCACAGTCAGTCTGGGGCTGGTTTCTACCTTTCTCTCCAGATCCCCAATAAGACTCCACCCTGGCACAACTATAGGGTACAGATATCAGCCTTATAGTCAAACCAAAACCTCCAGTGCCCCCTCTGTTCAACCAGTGCTTTGTGTCCCTGCCCAAGTAGCTGACACACACACACACACACACACACACACACACACACACACACACACACACACACACACACACACACACACACACACACTTTGAGATTTGGTTTATTTATAAACACACAGACACTCCTGGGGAAGGCTGGCACAGGTTCCCCAGCTATGCCCCCTCCTGCCAGGCTATAAGGTAGTAATCACTGCCACCAGCTACTCTTATCAGCTACTAAAAAGGCCCATACCAAAGGGTGCCTAATTTATACTGTGCAATATTATTATCCAAATAGTAAGTGGATGAACAGCAAGGGTTATTGGAGTGGCATAGTACAGTATAACTATATACATGCAATGTACTCTAGAGCTTAAATTATCTCTACACAAAACAGCCACAGTTGAAAGGTTTAAAAATATTTAATAATAAATAATAAAACACAAGACAAATCTTCTCAATTCAACACAGTGCTAGTCAAGAGTTCAGAAATCACAGGAAAATGCTTAAAATAATACTGTAGAATAGTCTGACATAAATATAGAAAACAGCTAGACTAAATCTGAGTAAATTCCTATTTAACTTTAAGAGCAATTACAGTTCTAAATACATTTACGTATAGAGCAAAGACAGAGTCCTGGTGAGTGGGTGCTCTTCAGACAAAATCCAAAATGCTAACTCTTTCTCTCTGAGATCTCTTAAATTGGTAATACATCACTGCTGACTCAATTTAGATTACATCATTCTTCTCTGGTTCCCAGGCTAACAGAAACTCAGAGTGTTAACACTTCTTTGATCTTGCACCTGGCCAGGAAACCACAGCAATAAAAGACATTATATATGTAAAATCTAGCAACTCTGGTCTCAAAACAATAGAAGGAATTCCTCAGTCCAGGCACTATGTCTTCGAGCTTTGAGATCAGTCATACAATGCTTGACTTATCATCTTTCTTCCAGCAGAGTGCACTGTGGTTACATTTTTGAAGTTCAACTTTTAACACAATTTTCTTACATTTAAGAGGACAAGCCTGTGGATTATATTCATATTTACAATGACATAGAATTATCTACAAAATTCTATCTAGCTAGGCTGGCACCATTCACATATCTTCAAAAACTTATATTTTGGATGTAAAATACTCCATCCAACAACAATTGTATATACTATATCAAGTGTGAAACATTAGGTTGAGGAACTATTTTACATCAAAAATGTAAAAAATACAAAACAATTTAACAGCTGTTCCATTCTTTAAGTATAGTAATGCCCTCCATGGTGTGCGCCATTCTGGAAATAATGCCCTTCTAGGGGTGTGGAGTCCATCTTCCTGGGTAACAGGGCCTAACAACACCCACGGGCATGTGTTATTTCCACAATAACATGTTCCCTGCTAGTCATTATTGCTTGCATTATGAACAACAATAAGAATACATTTTCACTGGTATGTTTTATGATTAGTATTATGGAAAATCAATCATTAATGGCTACATATGTAACATTTAATTATAATTAAATTATGATTAAATGTAGAGAAATCGTCATATGTATTTGCATAACTAAGATGCCTGGCAAAAATTCAAGCATGATAATTTCACTTAAGAAAAAGGACTATACACTCCTCAAGCCATTGGTTGTCATAGCAGACACAAATGCTACAGCAGAAAAATATCCTTCACACATGAGGTGGTCAGTGTTCATGACGTAGCCTTGACTTTCTACCCATACCTCTGATGAAAATGGGCTACCACAGCCCAGTCAGACTACCCCAATCAACAAAAGCAATAAATAAATAAATTAGTTAATAAATTAATTAATTAATTAATTAAATCATGGATGGTGTTTTAAGTAACCAGAATATGACCACTGGCACACAAGACGTGTCTGTGGCAGATGCCCTTGGGGGGGGTTCCATGGCCTGAGCTTTTTCCATCTACCGTGACCAGCATTGTGCATTCGATTGTGAAATGATACAGTGGGAATCACTGCTAATTGCATCTATTGGGGAAGAGTGAGCAGATATTGCTGTTATTGATTTTCCAAAGAATGATACATCCTGTCAGGGAATAATGATCAATCTGAGGCTGGAAGACGGTATCAGGTTGTGAGAGTGGAGCACATGATGAGTGTCAGCTCCTTGGGATTTGCAAACTGCTTGAAAGTATCATGTTAAAATGTTGTAGGCATGACAAAGGTTTGCAAAACACCAGAATCAAGAATTCATAAAAATGTAGTGGTCTTTCGGTGACAGCAGTGGCAGTTAATAATCTTCATTTTTGTTCTGTGGGACCTGTATCATGCTCAGATTGCTTCTCTGTGACACTTCATAAACTGCCACTGTACTGAAGACAGATATAGTAGGTTAACCCCTTGGAGCTTCCTGCACTGACTTCTTGTCAATCTTATATACACCATGAAGTGCTCACTGCCCACAGATCTGGGTCAGGATTGAAAACTTTCATGTGCCATTCACATAGCGTGAGTCCACTTCTCCCCACTCCTGTGTTTACAAATATCCTTTGAAGCATATGACCTAAATTACTCTGTCTTTATTCATAGATGTGCTGGAAGTCAACCTGCTCATAGAACATCTCCAGGTAGTCAAGGTGGCCAGTTATGCTGTTAGATATGAATAACATTCATAAGTCATTGCATACATGTTCATTTCTAACGAGTGTTGTATCACTCCCTGTTTTATCTGTGGCCTGTTACCTGTTCAAATGACAGTTTTGTGATATGTAACCTGTTGCATTGATTGAATTTATGGCTGTGTCTTATCCTAACTATAGTACGAGCATGCACTTGGCAGCATGCCTTGTGTACAACATGTAGCTACAACAGTTGGTGTTTCAGCATAACGCTGTTATATGCACTTAGTACTCAAGTGGCACTTCATGTTCTTAGGTACATGTGCTTTCATTTAGCTATTGCCTGGGTATCTTAGAACATGCTGCACCCCCCCACCCCTCACCCCCCCACCCCCACACACACACACAATCTCAGTGATTTACATTGTTATAGTATGTCCTTCCTTGATATGTACATCAGGGCCCTTGTTTTTCTATGTTTCTTTTGCATAGAGTTGTGGTGGCAGAGCTGTAAAAGCCCAGACTGGAAATCATACCCCTCACCTTCTTAGCTCTAGAATTCTAGATTTTAGACTAATGTGTTTATAGAGTTTGAATGGCACTTTAAATAGCTTGTTGGCACTTTAAGAAATGCAAATGGGAGTGTTTAATGACATCATCTTTTCATCTGATGACAGCTTTGGGCCTTATTTAAAACCTGTTGTTTGAATTCAGTTTTATCTGAAGAAGTTCATTATTTTTACATGAACAAAAGTGCTTATCAGTTTATCTATTTGTGAATAATAAAAGTTTCTTCAAGAACCTTGCAGCTTCTCCTTCTGGCAGCTAACGTAGTTTATGTTTCACTTATTCTGTAATGGATCTATGTCAAAGTGACAAATTACCAGAACGCTGAGTCACAAAACAGCAAGATGGAAACAATAAAAGTTTATATTCACGAACATTTGGATCGTTGTAAATTTTCCCCTGGTAAGTAAACAATCGACTAACAAAAAAAAAAAAAAACAAAGACAAAAACACAAAAGTGGGGGGCTTTCCCCCCACCACCCCAACTAAATATATCAACTTCAAGATCAAACTATAGTGCAGAAAAGGGCAAAGATCACCACATTGGCCTCCTGAATCTTTTCATGGCAAAAACGTAAGATGATCTGGACGTTCATGAATGTAGTATTTCATTGTTTCTGTCTCACTGTTTTGCAACTCAACGTTATGGTAAGTCATTATTTTGACATAGATCCTTTGTAACATGTCAGTCAATCCAAACAAAGCTAGTGCAGCAGTCTTGTGTACTTAAACCAAGGGGGTAATAATAACTCTTATTATTAACTCATTATTATTATTATTACTCATTATTATTAACTCTTGTTATCGCCTTTAAAATTCAAAGATATCTTCTGTTATAGTAAAATTGTTTTGTCAAGTAAGAGGCTTCACAATTCCATTACACATTTTACCACTGACATAGTGCACCTGGCTTAGTTAAATCCTGCTGGTGGACATTTTCTCTACTAAAACTAACAACATAGCTAGCTTTAGGTATTTGACTGTGTGAGGGCTCAACAAAAGTTGCTGCTGGTTGGAGAAAATGAGGAAAAATGCATTAATGTTCTGATTATACTCTTTAACTGAACAGTGCTGCAGAATGACCTTTTTAGGATAAAGCTGTTAATAAACCGGAGCAAGATACGTGCTAGAGATCAGCAGCCCAGAGTATCCAATCACAGCATGTACTTTGGATTTCAAGAGCTGATGCTTCTAATCTTCAGGGATAATTTTCTCTTTTAAGGAGTTTTATAAATACTAACAGAAGACCAGATACTATAACTCTTAACTTTATTGCTCAATAATTCTGGGCAAAGCTAAAAATAATAGCAGAATAAAGGTTCAAAATCAGGAATGCATTTTAAATATTACTCTAATTCACTTAAAGCATTAATAGAATAATGCATTTTGCATCAACATGCATTTATTTAAACATTAAGAAGTACAAATCTCTGATCTCTGGATTTATTGACTGTAATTCTGAATGCTTTATTAGCAAACAAAACTTTTTATGAGGGGGAGAGCAAAATTATGAGGTGAAATTAAGAATGGTCTGTGAAATCAGAAACAGGGATAGGTATGTATTACTCCCCAATGAGGTAAATAAAAGTGACTTACACCTGCTATTGTTTGATGACTGCTAAACGACAGTTACTGATCTGGTGTGGCAGTATCAGTGTTGCACAATATATTGCTGTTTGCTGAAATAAATACAAAACTAGTATTGCTATGGTGCATGCTTGTTTGTGTATCTAAGCAACTGATTTCTATCTGTGCACACCCAATAATGAGAGGACGCATACATTACTCTTCTGGGTATCACTAAAATTGTAATTAACAAGCAACTGCATTTCAAAAGTAAGGCACAGAATATATCACAGAACTTTCAGGCACTTACATCTTCTATGAGTTTGGGGGCTCTCCCACTTCCCAAAGTGTATACATGTTTTTTTGATATGGCCTTAGTGGTGGCCTCTGCCCTTAACCCCGCCCATTCTAAAACCAGCCCTGCTCAGATGTGTGCATACAGAAGGTTTATGTAGGATTCTGTGGGGGGCTGGACATTATGTGGTCATTATTTCTTTAATTTTTGTTACAGTCAAACATCAGAGGTGCGTGCAGGAGGTTATTACAGCTCATTTTAGGGGCTGGGGACAGTGTAGTTATTGTTTCTTTTACTTTTCTCACAGACCTCAGAGGTGTACAAAGGTTACTATTAGCTTGTGTACTGACTGCGTAACATCTAGGAGCAAAACATGGAATGCATTACTGTAATAATTCTTTTTTTTTTCACTTTTCTGACAATCACACATCAGGCACTTACACAGGTGGCTGCTTTTGGGGTTAGGTGTTAGGAGACATGTGATGTATATGTCTAATAACAGTTATTTGAAATATGTGACTGTGGACATTTGAGCCTCTGCTTTCATTGCAGTCTAATAACAGAAGGATGCACAGGCAGTGACAGTCTCTTTGGGGAGTTTAGGGAGACAGGCAGTATTCTCAGAGAGGATCTACAGTATGTATCCTCGCAATAATTGGCTTGTTTGTTGTGAAGTATTTTTTTCAACTTTGAACATTAAGCCTTGGGAATGACTTAAGTCTTCCTTGAAAGAAAAAATTGAGAATGAAATTCTTTCCTTACTCATGATTCCTGTTTAGGCCACAATTGGTGCATGCCAGAGCATCTATAACTATATGGCTTATTGGGTCCCAATTTAATTGAGTAATTTTCTAAATGGTTATAATTGTGCCATCTTAGTAAGGAAATGTGTATTGAAAGGATGCAAGGAAAACTAAAATTGAACAGCAACACAAAGATTTCTTTCTTTAATCATTATTTCTGTTCAATCCATCACTGGATAAAAAGTTGTGTACAAAAAAAGACTTTAAAATGTGCTTCAGAGCATGTCATATCTCTTAACCTTTTAGCACAAGAAATCTGGATAAAGCCTAAAATAATGGGGGGGGGGAGCAAAGATCCAAAAGGAGCAACATATTTTATATATTGCTCTTATAAACTTAAAAAAGTTGCTAGACTACCAGGATTTGCATTTGCATGCATTTT
This sequence comes from Protopterus annectens, assembly GCF_019279795.1. Classification (NCBI taxonomy): domain Eukaryota; kingdom Metazoa; phylum Chordata; order Ceratodontiformes; family Protopteridae; genus Protopterus; species Protopterus annectens. Next base: position 1,034,487,516 of record NC_056727.1, on the reverse strand, counting down.
CCAAAGGAAATGAAGTCTGAAACTCAAATGCATGTCATTAATAGTGATATCAATCCTAAGTGATTTGCCAGAAAACCACAAATTTTATGAGAACAGACCAAAAATATGAAGCAAAAATTTGGACATTCTGCAAAAATCTGTACAGTTCAGAGGTATGGAGCATATAGAAAGCTATGGCTTCTTAAAAAAGTGAAAGAGTTAAGGTAAAATATGAGAAAAGAAAGAAGAGTAATATGCATGGAGTGGGGAGCCTAAGATTGGGAGAAACAGAGCGGACCACTAGAAGACGTTTGTGTGTGTGTGTGTGTGTGTGTGTGTGTGTGTGTGTGTGTGTGTGTGTGTGTGTGTGCATGTGTGTGCGTCTGTGTGTGCGTCTGTGTGTGCATCTGTGTGTGTGTGTGTGTGTGTGTGTGTGTGTCTGTGTGTGTGTGTATGTGTCTGTGTGTGCGTGTGGGTGTGTGGGTGTGTGTATGCGCGCGTGTATTGTGGGGATGAAACAGTAGGCAGTGCTTAGGGCTCCATTTCAATTGTCTAGCCCTGTACATTGACTTGTTGCAATGTATCATTGTTGCAATTAAATGCCAGTAACTGTGAATGCTCCTTTGTGAGATGGGCCAACATAGTATGGCCCACAGGCTTGTCATAATCTAAGAGTATTTAACTACAGGTCCATCTGTGCGTACTACTCCTAAAAGTTTGCAGCATGAACTAAAAGGTTACTTAGGAGGAGGAGTGGTAGTAACAGGGGTGATACCTAGTGCACTTATGTACCATCATTGACTACTTATGATGCCCACTTGCTCTTTACAGATTTGATTTCAGAGCTATATGAGACTTGAGGGCTACAAATTGCATTAGGACCTGTTGGAAGGTTGGCTATAAAAAAATCCTTCCCATGACAGTAAGTGGGAACAGTCAGTTGCATTAGGACTTGTTGAGAGGTAGACTGTGAACAGAATCATTGTATGATAGTATGTCTGCTGACAAATGCTGCTGGCAACTAGTCATAGGTCCTAGTTTCATGGGCCATGCCTTCTTGTGAAACTGTATATAGTACTTAATTTTATGGCATATGCCAGTTAGTATTTTTTCTAAATTGTAAGGCTGCTGTCTACAATATTTCTACAGTGTTTTCCCTATGGAGTGAGAATGTGTTAGATGCCATTATAACTATGTGCAGCCATAATATTAATTGTAGAAGGACTGAGATCTCCCACAAGATACATGTAGTCATGAGCGGAACACAAACATCAGACACACAGCTTTCACCACATCCTCTTTCTAGCAGTATCCATGTATACCTCCTTCAACAAAGTTCTGTTCTTGTTCATTCACTGCCAGTACCTATTTGGTTTCCTCTTTGTTGTAAGACAAACTGTGGTAGTAATTCAACAATCAATAACTTTGTTTTAACAAAAGCATTTTCTTCAGGTAACTGGATTTTATGGCATCATGTCTCAATGCATACATCTGCCTTATATAAGATTAAAATCATGATATAGAACTAAGCATATACTGTGGCTCCAAGGGAAGTGAAATATGTTTTAACATTTTTATTTATATGAGCTCCAGTTCCCTTTCTACTAATGTTTAATACTTTAGCCTAACAATTTAACCAGCATACAAATTGCTTTGGAATCCAACACCACGTCCATGCTTCTAGCTTCCTTGAAAAATATGTATGTCTTCAGAGTCTAATACTCTAAAACTCTGTAAAAATGCTATCAAGTTTACTGTGTGCACATACTACAATATATTTTTTTATCTGTATACCCAGTCAACAATTTGGTTAAATGTCTTTATTTACGTTTTTTCATGTATTTGGAAGCAGTACATAAAACAGAAATAAAAATGTATTGCCCTAATTATTTATGAAACTGTGTTTCCGAAGAACTATATATATATATATATATATATATATATATATATATATATATATATATATGTGTGTGTGTGTGTGTGTATGTGTGTGTGTGTGTGTGTGTGTGTGTGTGTGTGTGTGTGTGTTTTGTGTACTGATTTCCTATGAAGTTGATTATGTGAGAAAACAAAATTAACCTTGATAAAAAAATAATAAAAAACTTGTCTTGCAAAAAAATACAGAAAGAGAAAGAGCTTAAACTTCACAAGCACTGCAACACTATTTTAATTATACACTGTATATCCACCTAATATGTGTTTCTCTTTTATCACACATTTATTCTGAAATCAATTATTATATTTCAGCACATGATATTCCTTCAGATTTCTTCTGTATTATACAATCTATTTATTTCTGTAACAGAAATTTGAAACACAGCAGGAAGTTGTCTTACATGACATCAGTTATGTTGAAGCTTGTATGAGCTTTGCAATGAAAACTAATTTTTGACAGTCATTCCTGTCAAATTTTATGTTATATTTAGTTTCCCCACCATTACAAATTCTCAGGAAATATATAGAATGATAGCAGCTTTGAAAATCTGACAGATGATTTTACTTAAAACAGAATATGGCCAAAGAAATTGCAATTTGATGTACATAGTACAATTTCACAATAATAAGAAATAGATATCTTAAGACAGTTAACAAGTTATACAGAGTAAGATTGCATCCTTCTTTTTATTGCATCAAGGCCGTTACAAAATGATGTTACAGACAGCATCATTTTTCTATCAACTATAAGATACATGAAGATTGTAGGTGTTAAATTTAAATGAGTGTTAATAAATAACTAAGTAAATACCTAATGTACATTTATGACAAATATGTCAAACTCTTGATTTATATAGTCTTTTTTTTTCATTCTCTAAGCATAGTGTGCTGATAATGATCCCTTTCCTCACAGTAATATTGCTCTGGCTAATCACTGATGTGAAGCATTGCTGAGGAGTACTAACATATGCAACACACAGGTAAATCCCAGTCTCTAAATAACATTTAGGAGATACATCAGTATCAGTCAGACCTATATTGTATGCACTACTGTCAAGTACAGCACCCCCCCCATAAGTGCGCCTGTTTATATAACACATAGTAGTGAAGGCATGCCTATTCTTAGATCACGCAACAAATTTAAAGCTATTGTTGTTAGGTGGTTATATATGTATGTCTGGTATAGTAAGGAGTAATCTGTACACTTAGGTACTAGAGAAGCTGTACAACATTCCAGAATGCAGGCCTGTTTTCTCTCTGATAGTACATACTTGGGTGAAGTGCAGTCAGCATATATACCAAGAGTACGCATCTACTAAATAAGCAGTGCTGTTCAAAACTCTAAGCGAATGGGTGGTGAATGGGCAAAGGTGAACAGAAACATTGGCGGGGCGACCAATTATAATGTAAATCTAAAGGTATCACTGAAGAAAACAAGTGACGACACTCACACAGTGATAACAGATGGAGTATCTCCTGAAGAGATTCTTGCACCTTTTTCAGTTACATTCATATTAGGCATTGCTGTTTGATTTGACTGATAAAGGCAGTGCAGCCAGCTAAATCAACTGTGTGATTATTCACAACTGATTGGAAAATAGCTGTGAACCATGATAACAAGGCTGTCAAATGAAGAAGGAGGCCGACAGATATAAACAAGTGATTAAGAACAGAAAAGGCATTTTAACCAAGAGGACAAGAGGAATGGAATGAGTTATGTGTCACAACAATGTAGATTGCTGACTCCTGATAAGGAGTAATAGCAATACTCGGAGGAGAAGAAACATTGCATACTGGTTAATGCTTCTTGTTGATAACAAACATTACACAGTAAATAAACTGGCCCTCACATGCCTCCATAATGGGTGGCACTGTTTATCTTGCTTCCTTTGCTGGCCATACTCTAAGCACCTCTTGCAACCAAATAGGCAGAACATTTGAGTCAAGTGCAGCCTACCTTTGCTGCTTCACTCCATAGCACTATATGTGCATGTGCAGTCTTACAAGGTTTGTCTCATACGATGGAAGTCACCAGTATAATAATGTGGCCATTTCAGAAAGATGTGTTTTTCTTTGCCTTTTGAGCAAAGCTGATGTCCAGCTGTGTGATGCAATGTAGCAATTGTACTTTGAGCCCACGCAGAAAGAATTCATTCATACATATACACCTTGCAGCTTTTTTTCCAGTTTGTAAATAGAGGATATCCTCACAGTGTGAATCCAACACAGCTAAGATGGAGAGTGCAGGGATGGAAAGGTCAGGCAGTCTCTAGAGGACCACTATGTGTGGAAGGATGTTAATCTGGGTACTGAAAGTACAGTCTAGACAGAATGTGTATAGTTTACATTAGCTGAGTAGCCTCATAAATGTTGCCACAGATTACTGTCCAACAAAAGCATTTATTGTGGTAGGTAATGTATTATGCCGAGCTGTACCATTGGGACATTGTTCATTGTTTCATCCATTGAGTTGTCTATGTGCAGGGTGCAGGGTAGATTTTCTTCTATGCCAGCAGCATGTCTATATCATCTGAACTCATGGTGCATAAGCACAACTTCCTTCTCTAACATAGACTGTTATTTAGCTTCAACTGACCAAAATGTACAACCTGGAAATTCTGAGTAGATGTTTCACATCTTCTAAAATGACATGCTTTTGAGAGGGTCACTTACACCAATTAATTGTAATGTAAACAGAGCAATTTCTTTTCTGGATTAGATAATGCATACATGACTGTAAATCATGCACCAATAATCCCACTTTTTTATTCATTCAGTCAAGTCCCTCTGTTGGTTATGTCAAAGACTTTAAAACACCAGGCCTGTCTGCTCCTTTAAAATATTATAAACTCACACTCATTACTTTGAAAATGATAGGCTGCTGTCATAGAAGACAATCCATCCTGCATCATGTATACATAGGCATGGCAACGCATTGATAAAAAAATTCAAACATCTGTCAATAAAATCTCCAACAAATCGGTATTTCTGACAGATCGAGACACATCACTGCCACCTGCTGGAGCAAGTTAAGTGGTTACCTACCAGTGGAAAAGCAACATTGCTACAATCCATTCAAATAAGTCACTGTCCACCCCTAATAAAATCACTGCAAATTAGGCAGCAGAACTGCTCATACTCATAGGACTCAATCCCAAATAAGACCTAGATTCAAGACAACTGTGGGAGAAAGCATGTCCTCTAAACTCACTTACTCTGTTTGGTTTAATGCACCAGTTAAGTGTCAGGCAGGAAACCACCTCAGATAAATTCAAACCTCAATACAATGCTCAAAGATTCATGCTTCACTTGCTTCAAAGATAGTGGCTAACTGATATATGACATATGCATAACAGCTAGAATCTGTAATTGCAATACTTTATTTTTAATACCTTTGCATTTCTTTTAGGAACATTGTTTGTACTATTCTGTATTGTGCGTGTAACTATACTTATCTTTTATACATACTTTTTTCTCTTTACTTCATACTTTCTTTACTCTAATTTATGCAGACCTGCAGTTATCCAGTAAATGTAAGTGCACCTCAGCATTTTTGTCATTGTCTTCCCATTGTGCCCAGGTTGTGGTTGTAAAGAGTTTGTCAACCAGCCCACTCACCTGGATATCAAATTGTAATAGGCCAATGAATAAAATTCTATCCATCTTAAACTTTGCTGCCCCTTCTTCTTTTTCCTTTTAATGTTTTCCAGAATCAGTGTCTTCTCTGCTGAATTCTGTCTTCCCATTATGTGTCCCGACTATCTACTTTAGTTTTTACTATCATACCTTCCAGAAAACAGCCTGAACTTATTTCCTGAAATATTAGCTGGACTGATCTTCTTGCAGACCATGGAATTCTTAAATGTTTTCACCTACACAGTTTAAAAGCAATGCATTTCCATATCACACTTAACATGCAGTCGAATACTCACAGCTATATATTATTACTAGAAAAACCATGAATGTTTGTTGACAATGGGATGCCTTTCCTGTTTAATACTTTATCCAAATCTCCAATTACTTTGCTTCCAATAAGTAGGTGTTTTTTTCATTTCATGGCCGAAGTACCATCTACAAAGATATTTGAGCTCAGGCAAAGAAACATTTTCATTGCATCCATTTCTTCCCCATCTATTTATAAATAATTGAAAGGGCTAGATGACATAGCCTGGCATCCCAGCACATCTACCTATATACCTCCATACACCACACCCACTGCTAGTCTATTCCAATCAGCAACTTACATCTAGACACACACCCCTTTTTTCCCACCAAAACTAGCCCTCTTACAAACCCCTATCATCTCCTATCCTGGCCTAAACACTCCTCTTCCACACCCACACCACACCACACCACCCACATATAGTACTACTCCCCACTACTTAATACTACATAAGAAATTCACCTGTTGCTCTATAATTAGTGTCCTCTATATACCATCCAACTCTACTCACAACTATTATTCTGTCTATTTCCTCCAATTATGCTTGTAAAACTCTGTCTCATCTCCCTTTCTCTTTTCTTTCTCCTCTTTTCACTCCACTACATCCATCTCTCCCAACCCACTTTTTCCCTACACTTCCAACACTTCCACATAACTAAATATCAGAACTTACCTCTCCCTCAATCATACTCTATTATTTCCCCTTATCTTTATCCCTCCAACTATCTCCTTTTATTCCAATACAAACTCTTCTCCTACCATACACTTCCCATCTTTAAAGCTACTAGCAAATCCCTCCAATCTACAACAGAAGCCAATATCTTTACCTTACTATCTGCCCACATACACTGTTCGGTACTATATCATATTAGTACTCTCTTATCTGGTGATATCCACCCAAACCCAGGCCCCTCCTCTACAACAACTACAAATAAATCCTTACTTTTTACTGCATTCATTTCCCAAAGTATAGTAAATAAAGTCCCAAACCTCCATGCTTGGCTCATACACAATAAACCTGACATCCTGTCTATATCTGAAACCTGGTTAAAACCACATATAAAAGACTCTGAAATTATTCCCCCAAACTACTCCATCATTAGGAAAGACAGACCTCTCAAAAAAGGTGGTGGGGTGGCCCTCATATATTCATCCTCCCTAGCAGTCACTCCCTACAATAAACCTACTCCACACTTTAACAATGCTGAACTTCTCCTTACTCTACTACAAATAAATAACCACAAACACATTTGTCTAGCATCCGTTTATATACCCCCAGGGGACAACATCTCCACACTTGAACAAATCCTTTCTTGGATTTCTAGTAACATTACCAATGAAACCATAATCATGGGAGATGTAAACATTAACTGGGCCTGCATTCAAACTCCAACAAACTCCTCAAACATTAACCTATACAATTTCTCTCAACTAATCAATTCTGTAACTCGCCCTGCAAAAAACCTCTCCACTGGAAGTACACTGGATTGGATCCTTGTCTCCCACCCTCACTATTTCTCCAACAGTGGCACCCTTCCAGACTCCCTTAGTGATCACACACCCACTTTCACCAACAGACTTCCCACTGTTCTTCAACAAACCCACAACTATATAACTATCCGTGACCAAAAACATTTCAACCCAACTACCTTTGTAAACTCCTTAAAAGCAATTAACTGGAACTGTCTAAAACCCTTCCTCTAGACATAGCAGTGACACACTTTAATACAACTTTCTTGACATTACTTGACTCTCAAGCTCCCCTAAGGACAAAGAGAATAAAGACTAAATCAGCCCCTTGGCTCTCTACACACACTCTTGCTACCATGAGACATAGGGATAAAGTCTGGGCACGCTACCAGAAACTCAAAACAAATCTGCTCCTTAATGAATATAAAATGCTTCGAAATAAAGCAAAGAAACTCACCACCTCTGATCGAAGAAACTATTTTTCTTCACTCCAAAACCAAAATAAAATAACCCTCAGAAATTCTGGAAAGGGATCTCCAGTCTCCTTCATCCTAGTACACCAGATACTCCCACCCCTGACTCAAATGCCTCTGAATTAGATCTGGCCACCCAATTTAACTCATTTTTTATTGATTCAATTGCAAAACTCACCTCTTCTTTCTCCAGCCCCACTATGCCCTCTAACACCCCCCTACCCCTTCCACCTCAAACCCTATCCTTCATCACTTCTACTTCCTGTTCCCCATCTTCTAACTCCTCTACCACTTCCACTACTAAACATGTACTCCAAACACCTCTACCCTCCAACTCTCCCTCCCCCAACTCCACTTTCCTCTCATTCAATCCCATGTCTACATCCTCTATAAAGAAACTGCTTCTAAAATTGAAACCATGTACCAATGCCCCTGACAATATACCTTCCTACTTTCTTAGTGTAGCTGCTGAAACACTTGCATATCCCATCAGCATCCTAATTAACCACTCCCTAAAAGAATGCACAGTTCCCCAAATATGGAAACAAGCATATATTATTCCTCTCCACAAAGGGGGCAACAATAACAACATCAACAACTTTCGTCCCATAGCCATCCTGTCCCCCATTTCAAAAATCCTAGAAAAATGTGTCCATCTTCAACTCCTCCCTCATCTCCTAGAAAATCACCTTATAACTCCTACACAGCACGGCTTTAGACCTAACCACAGCACAATGACAGCCCTCCTCTCCTTCCTTGAAACAGTAAGCAGAGCTCGTGATTCTGGCCTAATTGTCTCTACCTTATTACTAGACCTCTCCAAAGCCTTCGATACCATCTCACATAGCCTGCTCATAACTAAACTCTCAGAACTTAACCTCTCTTCCTCTTCCTTGCAATGGTTCTCTAGTTACCTATCCAACCGGAAGCAAGCAGTAAGATGGAAAAAAACTACCTCCTCATTCCTTAGTACCCCCACAGGTGTTCCACAAGGCTCCATTCTAGGTCCTGTTCTCTTCAACATATTTATAAATGACTTCCATAAATCAATCCCATTCTCTAACATCATCCAATATGCTGATGATTCAACTATCATCTGCTCAGCCACCTCTATCTCTACACTTCAAAACTAACTCAAGATGCCTTTTCTACAACAGAGCAATGGATGTTACAAAACCACCTAGCTCTTAACGCCTCCAAGACCAAGCTAATGATTTTTAATCCTTCTAAAGCTACTCATCTCAATCTGAACACTTTTTCTATCACTAGCCAAAATAACTCTCCCCTAGAATTGGTGACAGAGACCAAGCTACTTGGGGTACAAATAGACAACCAACTTAAATTTACCTCTCATCTACAAAAAAACATCAAAAAAACCCACCAAAAACTTGGTATGCTTTATAGACAAAAAGCGTACCTTACCTCTGCTACTAAAATAACACTCGCTTCATCCTTCCTTATCCCCTCCTTTCTCTATGGTGCCCCACTCCTAACTAATCTGCAATCCTCCCTCAAAAAACAACTTTCCTCTTGTTAATACAAAATTTCAAAATTTGCCACCAGCCACAAGTCTTCCACCCACCACTGTTTCTCCCTCCAGATACTAAAATGGCTAGAACTTCCCAATCAACTCACTTATACTCAGCTAACTCTAGCCCACAAACTTATTCTCAACCCCTCCCTCTGTCCTTCCCTTTCTTCCACATTTGACATGCATCTTCCCAATAGAGTATTGAGATCAAACAATCAAAACCTACTCAAAGTCCATAAACCTACATATCCCCCAGGCAAAAACCTTCTATCCTTCAACCTAGCTCGCATCTGGAACTCCCTTCCTTCACTCATCCGCACCACCTCTAATCACTCAGCTTTCAAAAAATCTCTCTATACACACCTAGCATCTCAGTGGGAATGCTCCTGCTCCCACCCTACATAACCTACTCTTCTCCTTCTCTCATCCGCCATTGCTCAAACTCATCTTATTCTACCCAGATTCTACAGAAGTTATTAGATAAGCCCCTAGGTTCTCTTCTTCCTCCACTTCATCATGTCACTGAACCTCCTCTTCCTTTCCAGTAACTAATTTTTCCAAACTACTCTGTATTAAATGGATATTTCTGAGCTAATAAATATAATTACTATGTACGTTCTGCACATTGTATTTAGCTGTTACATTTTTTGCTTTCTTTCTTTTTACCTATTGTTAAACTTGAAATGTTTGTGTGAATATATGTTTGTAAGAATGTTAAATGTATTTTTGGAGCTTTTCTCCCCAGGACTCCATTGAAAACGGGTTCCTTGTGGCCCAATGGACTATCCTGGTAAACCAACTGCAATAAATAATAAATAAATAAATAAATAAAGTTTTAAAGGATCATGGCAAAGACAGCAGAGAAAACAAGTATAAGTTTCATAGTACAGAAGGTGCTACTACAAAGTCTGGGAATGCAGTCTGTTCTGCAGATTATACTGATAGACTTGATGGAGATGTTAAAAAAAAAAAAACTTGCAGTAAGTTACTGATCAAGTGGATGCTACAAGTCCTAGGCAGCAGTGATAACCCCATTTATTGCCTTTTCCAGAATAAAGTATACAGTGGAGGAGTTGAAAAAAAATGTGAACCAAGCCATGCTAAAGCAGATAATGACATGCACAGAATGGAATTGTTAGAAATGTAGATGAGGTCAACACCTGGGGAGAACATGCTTATTATGCTCTGATATTGGTATAACGGTCTCAAAGTATTAGATACACTAGATCTGTATCTCCAGAGGTATTTATCATTTAAGACAAAGCGGAGCATAATGAAGTACATAGTGGATTGGCACTCCGGCATTCATAGTAGTAAATGGTGACCAGTGTAGTGGTACAGACTATCACACAAAATATTAAGAAAAATATACATGAATACTTGTAGCTCAGAAATACAATAAAGTAAAACCACAGTAAGTGGGGAATTCTAGGTGAAGGATGTAGATGCCTATAATGTGGCATACAGTATGCTCTGACCCAAAAGGTACATTAGCTGACACTTTGCTGAGATCTCATTCACAAGAAATGTTATCAGCTGAATATGTGATAATCATGATTATTAGATACAGGTTAATGGGCATTCCTGACATAATCATACATTCTAATATTAACATTTATACTGCCCAAGGAGTGACATACATGTGCTACTTACTGCTGGTGTAAAAATGTGAACTTATTATCCAGGATGTAGATGAAATATGGGATGAACCTGATATTTCACATTTCCTTTTTTAGTTAGTAGAAATGCAAACACAGAACGTTTTGCTACATGTGCAAGACTCACAGAACTCTAAATGTATGTAGGCGATGCTGCACAAAAAAAGAAAAAAATGACACAGTTTGCTACAGTCGTCCATTCAGATGAAAATAAATTTAATTTTTTATTTTTCTATTATAACTTGATACTATGCATGCTTGGATAATCCACCACAGAAGCGGCTGAACTGGAACATTGCTTTGAGATGTCTTGACTCAAAACAATGTGACTATGTACATAGCATGGGTAGCCAACCCTCAATGTAAATCACTGGCTGTAGATGATGCCATTGTTGATGCGGCACCTAGATCCTCCCTACAAATGAAAAAAATGAGGGTTGATGTCATTGCTTATTGTGGTAAATAGTATCCTAACATACAAATGTTGTCAGATATGCAAATGTGAAATGGCAGGAAATATTGGATGCTTTTGGTTATAGGTTGGGATTAATAAGGTACATGGGAAAGTGATTGTATTTAGTTGTTGTTTAGCTGTAATAATGCAGTGGGACTTGGAAAATTATGTTGTATTCTTCCTTCATTGCCATCCGTAACATTTCTGCAAATGAAATTCTGAGGCTACACACTGGATTTGATAAACATTTTGATTAATATGACAGATAATTATATTTACCCGTTTCTGGCCACAACAGTTCCAGCCAAGTACCTTTATCACAAGAAGCATTTCTTTTGTTTCAGTTAAGCAGTGCACAGAAAGACATTGGGCAGGATTCACGAAGGCTTGCACTGAGTGTAAGAGACGTGTAGCACTCCATGCAAGCCTCGCGATCCAGGAACAGCCCTAAACTCCGTGTAAGAGACCAGCTAAAACGTCTCTTACACGGACTGGGCGTGGACATGCTAAATACCTCACTTGCAGCTGAAAGGTATGCAAATGAGGTATATTAGTGATCCACGAAGCAGAAACCAGCCCGTGTAAGAGACATTTTAGCTGCAGAAATGTACTCAGTTGACAACTGAGTATGTTTCTGCAAAAATCACAACGGAGCCATGTCAGCTCCAAATAAAGGGTGCATATGTGTCAGGCAGCATGCCAATGGCCAAATATGTGACCATTGGCAAGGTAACCCGATACAAAAATAATAAAAATATAATTTTTTTTTTTCGGCGATCGACGATGTTTAAATGCAGCGCAGCCCCGCGCAAACGGGCTGTGCTGTATAAAACATAAAAATGAAGGTTATAAACCCAAAAATGTGGGTTTTATGCAATACATGGAATGACAATGCAGGGACCAGCAGACCAAAAACAACATGGCCACCGTGTAGTGGTTGCTAAGGGGGGAAGCTGAGTCTAAGACTTGTAGCTAAGCATTTGTAGGCAATCTCATGTAAATGAGGGTTAGGATACTGAATCCCACAGTCACATAGCAAATGAGCACAGTCTGAGTAGTTTAAGAGATACATAAGGGGGAGGAATAGAGTAGGAGATAGGTGACATCACAGGGGGGAATGGTAGAAAGAAATGCAGTTCATTGGAGGTCAGTGTAACATGACAGATGACAGACACAGATCAGGGAAAGAGGAGTACCCCAAGATAAGCATGGGAAAGTCAAGAAATGGAAGGTGTACACTGTTACTTACACTAAAGTTTCTTGCTGGTCGTGCATGCGCACGTCTGCGCACCATGAAGCGCGAGTAGGGCAGTGTGCGCGTGTGTAAGGCAGACTGAGCATGTGGGAGCGTGTTGGTAGATATTTAACACTGTTTGCGCTGGTGTGCACGCGTGTAGGGCAGACTGAGCATGTAGGAGCCTGTTGGCAGACCTGTAACACTGTTTGCGCTGGTGTGCGTGCGTTTTAACCAGAATAAGACGATTGTAAACCGTGTAAGCATGTGTGCGCGCATGTAAGCCATTGTGAGTGTGTTTCTGCTGGTATGCACGCTGTTCCCCCCTGAGGAAACAGAAAGGAAAAAGGAAGCAACAGAATTAGTAGGAAGCTCGCAGGGAATACTGCTGGAGCTAGCAGGTGAAAACAATTAGAAGCAGGCAATTACACAGGCAGAATAGTAGCCCAGCCCAGCACTTAAAACTCTGCAACAGCAGTGCAGGATGTTTCTCTCAAGAGACACTGCAAGACAGGAGTAAGCTATTAGAAGTGAAAACTGAAAAAGCTTAACTCAGAGCAGAAATGTTAGGGGCTGCCATAGCTGTCATAATGAGACATAGGCGACTTGCTGAGGGTGGTGTCAATGCAGATGGTGCCAGACAACCCACAGTGAGGAGACGGAGAAGAGTGTACAGGCCCAGGGTCACCTACCATGGGTTACATGAGCTGGAGATAGTAGAGTGCTATAGAGTGGACAGAGAGCTCCTGCAGCAAATAGTTGAGCTGTGCAGGCCATGCCTCACACACAGAACCAACAGAGGGGAACCCATCCCAGTGGAAACCAAGGTATGTGTTGGCCTAAGAATACTAGCAACAGGTACCTTCCAAAGACCAACTGGTGATATGATGGGGATATCACAGGCATCAGCCTCCAGGGTACTGCACCAGTTCCTGGATGCCATGTCAGCACATGTCGGTGATCATATATATTTCCCCAATGCCCGTGAGGTATTGGCCAGCAATATGCGTCTCTTCCATCAAATAGCGGAATACCCTGAGGTAGTGGGTGCAATAGACTGCACGCACATATGCATCAAAGCACCAGCCGGTGAGCGGGGTAGGGCCTACATTAACCGCAAGGGCTTCCCCTCCATCAACTGCCAGGTTGTGTGTGATGCCCAGGGCATAATAATGAATGTGTGTGCTGGCTGCCCTGGGAGCTACCATGATTCCCACATCTGGCATTTGACGCAGCTGTACCAGACATTTGCCAATGGGGACATCCCACACGGACACCTAGTGGGGGATGCAGGTTATGCACTGGAGCCGTGGCTGATGACACCCATCAGAAATGCACACACACCTGAACAAGAATGCCATAATGAGGCACATGCACAAACATGTAATGTAATAGAGCGCGTGTTTGGGCTGCTCAAGTCACGGTTCCGGTGTCTGGACACATCAGGTGGAGCCTTGCAGTACACACCAACTACATGTACCCAAATTGTCATGGTATGTGCTATGCTACATAATATGATCTTGCGAAAACAGCTGCAGCAGGACCAGCATAGGGCTGGGCCAAACAGCCCCCCACCATTGCCAAGGCCATCACAGGCAGAGCGTGACTCGGAGGAGGAACAACCTGAGCCTGCCCCAGTAGGCAGAAGGAGGCGTGCCCAGTATGCCCTGGCCTTGGCAAAGAGGCAATGCATAGCACATACACTGGCTCAGTAGGAACCCTGGGAATGATACCCCCTCTGACTCACTCAAATAATAACAGGGATGCCTAAAATGACATGACCTGCTCACAAACATGTACAGGGAGTGTAATATGCGCATCCGACAGAAGCAGCCCTGCAGCACCACCTGAGGCATGAATGCCATGTGTTAAGTAATGTAACACCATGTACTATATGCACACCTGAGGACCCTGACTAACATCCACCCTCACCAAGCATGAAGCCACAAAATGATGATGGGATGATCAAGTCCAATAACTGGCTGAAGTAATGCAGTTAGTCAAAGAGGAGCCAACGTGTTTCAGGCTGGGAAGACATGCGGAGCATGACCTGATGCACCACCTGCTAGGGGTGGCGTGCACCTATCAGTCCATGCCCCATGGATACTGGCAAAGGCTGTCAGTACCCACAGCATGCCCTGAATAGGTAAGTCTCAAAACACAAACCCACCTTCATAGGTACCACAAGGGATAGGAACCTAGATGTAATGCTACCCAATGCCAGAAGTCTAAACAGCAAGATGTGTGCAGTGTAAACGCACACAGTATGGAGAATGTAGATATCAGTCCTGTAATAGAAAACTGGGTCAAGGCTCACATCAGCACCCTAACACTACCAGGTCACACCTCATACTGTGCTGTACAGCCACAAAACATGGAACAAGCTACAAAAGGAGGGTGACTAGCAATACATGTCAAGGATAACCACACCCCCATGTTGGTACCACAACAAGAAGCAGCATGGATTAGCCATGGTCAAATACCAATGGCTAAAACCGCCTCCCAGTATATAGCCTGCTGCAGACTACTGTCCTAATACCAGGAACTGCATCTGGCCTATGTTGGAATACATGAATATATCAAGCCCCCCAAACCACATTATATTGCTTGACTGAAAATACCCAGACATACACCGGGAGCATTATACTAGCACCAACACAGTCGGAGAAAAGTTACCAGAATCCATAAACCAAAATGCCCAGGAACAACGTACCACTCCCACAAGAGGGTAAGCATACTGGATGTGATAATCAGCAACATGTGTACTGGATGGCAAGATGAGAAGTGTATCCCTCACTGGTAAGACCAGACCATAGAGTAATCACACTGGATATACACATCCCGACCACAGTCCCTGGCCAGAATACCGCAGCGAAAAACATGTGTAAAGCATAGGTTGCACCCCTCCAAACTGATGTGGAATCCACGAAAGGCCCTGTGCAAGTGCAGAATATGGGACACACTGCAGAACATGTTATACAGGCATTCCATGAACACAGCCAGGAATGCTTGGAGTATGCAATCACAAATAACAACAAGACACAATGCCATACACGCAGGCATCTGGCATGCTGGACTCCAGCCATTACCAAACCATGCAAGAGAATGAGGAAGCTACTACATGATAGAGCAAACATAGAAAGGGAAGTAATCACTGATCAGTAGTATGGCAATAAAATATGTCCACACATACAATCCACTAAGGCCAGCCACAACAAGTAGAATCTGTGAATCCAGAGGCAATGTGACACCTGGCCCAAGTACACAGACAACCCATAACTCCCCCCAATAAATACAAATATATGTGAGAGATGCAACCATGTATCCAAACTGGAGGCTGAGCTCCCCCAACTCAGTACTGTCAAAACTAGTCAGGAGGAGAAGATAACCACATACACCACAAACCCAGTCCCACATAGACCTATCACAACTGTAAACCAAACACATAAACACAGAAAAACATTCCCAGAGGCCCTAATTACAAACACACCACACCACCAGAAGCCTCCAAAGCAGATCCCAAGCAACCACAACCTCCAAATATAGCACATGCAACACATAGTACACAAAGCTGGTGTGCCAAACATTCACAGGCCAGAAGGAGAAACAACATGCCTGATACAGTTGTAATAGGTGTCTGTATAGGCAGGCACACTGCTGTCCCACTCACCAGACTGAACAAGGGAAAGGGTACAGTAAGCTGCCTGTAGGCTGCCACAATATGCCACATAACACAAGTACGCACGTCACCCCAAAGCAAGCAGAAATATGATGCACTCAATGTCCATGCTGGTGTGAATGACCTGAGATGTACCTCCCTGGACTACATGAAAAGAGACAAGGATGAGCTCTCTGAGTATGTACTCCAGGCCGGTATGACACTGGCCATTTGCAGCATCCAACCCTCACCAAGAATGATGCCACAGTACAAACACAGAATGATCATCTTTAACAGGTGGCACAGTTACAGCTGTCAGTCCAAGAGGGTCTAATGTCTGTCTGCTTGAGATGTCATGCATGACAAGCCATGCTGCTGTTCCAGGGATGGCTTGCACCTGTTACCCCTGGGCGTCTGGATACTGGATAAGGCCTTTGCCACCTCCATAGAGCCGTATGTAGGCAAGGCCAAAAAGACTACCCACCACCCTAGAAAACATAAGTGGTAAGAAACATAAGGGTAATGCTGACCAATGCCAGATGTGTAAACTGCAATATGCATGCCCCGAGGCACTTCCCAGTATGGAGAACATCGATGTCTGTGCAGTGACAGAAGCCTGCTGCAAGCCTACTGATAGCACACCAGCACTACCAGGTTATACCACATATCATGTGTTATGGCCCCAACACCTGGACCAAAACATCAAAGGAGGGGGAGTATCCATATGCAGCACAGACACCCATACGGCCAGGTAACTGACAATGCACAAAGCAGCGGAGACCACCCATGTGCACCTAAGTGTAGTCAAAACTGCTGTACAGTCTGTAGCATGCAACAGACCACACTCTCACACACAAGAACTCCACCCAGACATCCTGAAGACACTGGACAGTATGAATGTCCCACCAAATACCAGACAAGGTACTCACAAATTACCACATAGGTGGTAAACCATTATGTATTCAAGGAGTAATCAGGGACCTAGGGACACAAGTTGACAGTAATCTGTCATGTGACACTCACAATGCCAATGTGGCTAGGAAGATTATCGATATTGGACACCGTATCATGAAAGGATTCACATCTACATCAACAGAGGTCACTGTGCCCCTCTACTGTTCCCTTATCAGACCCATAATCTAGTACAATGACTCATATGGGATGTACCGTACATGACACCTGCAGCAGATCGGAAGACCTCAAAGGTACCCCACCAAGAGGATAAAGGGTGTCAAATATATGTCATATGCTGCCTGGCTGTAGACACCCCAGCTGAATGCAGTCATAGACTGCCTACACAAAGGCATTGTATGTCTATTGTACAAGGCCATGTCCAACACAGGAGTAATGGACATGCTCCACCACAGGAAATCAAAGCCATTGGAGCTGTGAGAGTGACAGATGTCAGCCTCAACACATAATGAAATAGGATGTGCTGGAGGGACAGATACATAACCCAGAGGCTCCCCACACCCAGAAACAGGATCCCAATCCATGTTAGGCAGAGCCCCTCACTGACACCCCTCAACAGGAATATTGCCAAGTGGATGGATGATCGTACATGTATACTGGGGGTCTTCACTGTGTCACGACCAGACAGAGGCACAGTAAAGAAAATCATAAATGGCCATAATAGCCACATAGCAAGGGGCGGCGAAAGACGCACACACTCTGGCTTGGCTTACTAATGCCCTAGGGTGGATAGCCTAGTATGAACCCATGAACCTATGAAGATACAAATTGTACAGGACACTAAGGATAATCACAAGGCTTACTTAACTGATGGTAGGAACCATGTTGGGAATCCACAGATATGCTCCGAATCACACAGATATTACAAACAACATACCAAACACACACACATATTGCTAACATACAACCTGACAGGTGCAGTCCAAACCCCCCGCCCCAGAATGCAAAATATCTATCCCAGCAGACTGCTGGTCCCCTGACATTGCAGATGCTGAGGTAACAGCCATCATCTGCAAAGCAAAACACACAGCAGCAAAGGTATGTGATGGTGTCCTGGGCTGAGGCCAAAATGGACTCCAAGAATAATGGAATGCCAAATCACACTACTGCCCAATGTCAGCCTTACCACAGGATATGTAACCAAAGAGCAGTGTACAACAACAGTGGTCCTTCACAACAAAGGTGTTGCCTGAATGGATACTGCAAACTACCACCCCAGGATCCTGACAAGCTTGGTCTGCACAGCTATGGAAAGGATCAGTATGTACCGCAGACATAAAGCTATCGTGGACCTACTGATACCGGACCCTACACAGTGTGGCTGTCGTAACTGCAGATCCTGCCCCTAAACATGTTTGACCCATTTGAAACATTCATTAAAGTCATTGATGAGGGCAATGTGGTCCACACAGCGTAGCTGGACCTTGCATATGCTTCTAGACAATACCCTACGAGTTCAGTATGGATATGTTCACCAGCTTAAATATATACCCCTATGTCAGTAGAGGGGTTGCAAACCAGACCATGGACAGAACTGACATGGTCAGACATGCTGCATCCATGTCAGACTAGAAAGCAGATATGAGTGGCATCACACAAGGCTTGGTCCTGGGACCCCCCCCCCATTCTGTATATATGTCCCATAGGTATAGGCCAACATGGAAGGACTGTGACTGAACATGTATGCAGAGGAGTACAAACAGCCCACCATATCCGACCCCCAGCTGACACAAGCAACCCACAAAAGGGCCACCTACAAACAGATAACTGGAGCCATAGCCATGTCAGCAAGCTAATTGCAGAACTGTGTATAGACAACCACCATGGATATACAGTAAGTGCCCACAAATTACCACACAGGTGTTAACCCATTACGTACCTAACATGTAATGAGAGACCTGGGGACACAAGGTGATAGATATCCTGCACTGGACAAACATGTGGCTGTAGTGTTCGCAGAAACATACCATATACCCACCCAATCATGAAGGTTGTCAGATGTAGATAAGGGGAGGTCATTGTGGCTCTGCAGTCATCCATCATCAGCGTCACAATTGACTACAATAGCTCCTGTGGGATATACCTCAGCAGACACCTCCATCAACTGTAAAGCCCACAACAGTACCCCACCAGGAGTAGCAAAGAGCATGAACAGATGTCATGTGTTGCCTGAGTAAACAAACTGCAGCTCCACACACTGCCATACTGCCCAGCTACAGGCAAGCTGTGCCTGATGTATGAAGCCATGTCCAAGCTGGAATCAATGAACATGCTGCACCTTGTACAGTCTGAATGGCAGTGAGCTATGCACATGAGAGACCTGAACCCCAGCACTGACATACATAGGACAAGCTGTACAGAATGATCCATAACACAGAAGGCACCCCCACTCTTGAGTAAACTCCCGGTACAGGTTAGCCAGAGAGTCACCTATCGACACCCCTCAAGAGGAATCCCGATGAGTGGATGGGAGATGGTAGGTTAACCCTGGGTATCACTGTTATGTCAGAGGTAGACGGAGGCACAGTATACTAACCATGACATATATCATGGCAAACTCCAGTTACTATGTGTGTCGAAGGACAAACACACCCTGTGACTAGCATCAGAAATGGCCTAGGGAACATCGCTAGTGTTTGCCAATGTCCACCTATGTTGTGGAATACACTACCAATGTTGGACGAGCCTGGTGTAGGTAGTCCATATCTGAACATAATGCAACATGGTCATATGTGCACAACTGGCCCCTACACAGTCTGTTGTGCTCACTATGAAGATGTCAAGCAGTGATAGGACTAAAGCCCAGGATACTGTCCACCACAGTGAAAGTACTGAACCAGTACACTATACGGTACTACAGTGTTAGGTCATTATGAAAGTATGTTGACAACTGTCTGCAAAATATCCCATGCAATCCCTGCAGGCATAGTATAATCCCTGTTGTGGCAGACATGAAGCAGTTGGCCAGTTAGTACACAACATGACACCCAACACACAACCATAAATATGAGATATTGTTGAAGTTCACACACACACACAAATATGTGGTGGACTTCAGAGTGCAACATATGGAAAGCTCACACTGGGCATGCTCGCACACTTTGATAAATGAGGCATATGTCAGACAACATGCCATGGAAAGGCTGAACTGGGCATGCTCACACACTTAGGCCATATTTCCGTTTAGCAGTTGGCCACACATATCTGGTATTTGTACGTGTCATTCCAGGAACCAACCACAACACAGCAATCTGCCCAGTGCACACAGTAAATGACTACAGAGACATAAGTGATATAGTGGATCGCTGTCATATGCAAACATCTTCCACAGATACACAAGTTGGTCATAGGAACAGGGAATGCTACGGCAATAAAGACCTACAAACAGTAGAACAGCACAACAAATATTGTGCATCTGACAATTGAACATATGGGTGTAGAGGTCAATACTAGGCTTGTTGCCCTAGGGAATGACAGCTTAGCCAGAGTGTGCTTGGCATCTGCATCCCCAGTACAGTAGGCTACTGTGCCACTGTAAAGTAGGTCACATAAGGCAACGTGTGAGGCTAGTGAGCTGTGCCTCTGTCAAGCAGGGCACAGTGGATATCCCAGGGTTTGAATGTGCTAAGCCACAGCCATGTTGTTGGTGTGTGCTGGAAGAGGGTTGCTGAGGATCTCTAACAGTAAGTGGCCATCAATAACAGACTGAGGGGAGCCCTATCTGCATTGTCTGGACAATTCCACTGTCAACACTGTGTTGTGATGATTATGTGGGAATGAAGTGTCGTGCCGGAACTGTTCACAGGTGTCTTCCCTCTGTGGGCTACAGCTCTGCAATGTATTAGCTCACTCTGTCTGTTGGACGGCTCATACATGGCTGGTGTATACCTGACAGGTGTCTTGTTGTGGAGCAGTCATGGGTATATGTGGGATAGCATGATCAATGCAAACCATACACATGCTCATAGAATGCAACTGTCAAGGATTATGCTGAGTGGCCAGTATAGTCCCCCAACATGGGTCCTTTGAAGTTGTCCACCCCAGTCTTCACAAGTGTAGAGTCTGCTTGTGCTAAATACAGTTTGTGTGCAGTGACAACCTTGCCTGGGGGTGGGGATGGGATGTGGATGTCCAGGGAAAGGTGGGTATGGTCAGATATCAACAATGGTGGTCTACCTCTGGTGTGGAACAGTGAGTACCCATGTTGCAGATGGACAGGTGCAATATGTATTCCCCCATGTGGCTGTGGTGTGTGGTTCTGCCATAGCACATGGACCCACAAATTGTAGTGGCTGTAGGGTAAAGTGGTAGAGGCCTGAGTAGTTCTCACACACAATATGCCTGTACCTGATGTTAACAACTGGAATGGTGTATGTGAACACCTGCATATCCCGGCACTGTTCCCAGGGAAGCTAAGTGTGTGTCCTGGATGTGGGTGTGGTGTTCTGGACTGGTCGTGTTGTGTGTTACAGGTCCTGTGGTCACGAAGCATGGTATAGAACATAACCTGCCAGTGCGATGTGCATATCTGACCCTGACGTAGGTGGCTGCAAATGCATATATATGCTATCCCCCACCTGACAGGTAGTGCTAGATGTACATACCTCTGTAGAAATAAAGATGTCAGCACCCTATAAATACTCCAGGTGCAGACCAGATGCCCAGTAATTCGGTTAGCGCGCTCTGCTAATGCGTCTCCCTCAAGTGTTATAATATAGGTAGGTAGGAGTTCAAACCATGCATTTGCTCAGTGTGTGTGTGTGTGTGTGTGTGTGTGTGTGTGTGGGTGAGCGGGATTGATGTGTGTGCAAGTCTGTGTGAGGAAGATTTCCCTTTTGGCAACTGTGAAAACACTCTACAGGATGCACATTCCCCTATCTAAGCACGGATGATGTCAGCACCCTGTAAGTATAGCAGGAGAAGGGGAACCTCCCAGTAATTCGAATAGCGCACTTTGCTAATGCGTATCTCACGAGTGTCATAACATAGTTAGGTAGGGGTTTGAATCCTGCAATTGCCCAGTGTGTGTGGAGGGGGGTTAGTGTGTGTGCAAGTCTGTGTAAGGGAGATGTCCCTTTTGGCAACTGTGAAAGCACTCTACAGAATGCACATTCCCCTATCTAAGCACGGATGATGTCAGCACCCTATAAGTACAGCAGGAGAAGGGAAACCTCTCAGTAATTCGAATAGCGCGCTCTGTTAATGCGTCTGTCACGAGTGTCATAATATAGTTAGGTAGGGGTTTGAATCCTGCAACTGCCCCAGTGTGTGTGGAGGGGAGTTAGTGTGTGTGCAAGTCTGTGTGAGGGAGATGTCCCTTTTGGCAACTGTGAAAGCACTCTACAGGATGCACATTCCCTAGCTAAGCACGGATGATGTCAGCACCCTATAAGTACAGCAGGAGAAGGGAAAGCTTCCACTAATTCAAATAGCGTGCTCTGCTAATGCGTCTGTCATGAGTGTCATAACATAGTTAGGTAAGGGTTTGAATCCTGCAACTGCCCCAGTGTGTGTGCAAGTCTGTGTGAGGAAGATGTCCCTTTTGGCAACTGTGAAAGCACTCTACAGGATGCACATTCCCCTTTCTAAGCACGGATGATGTCAACACCCTATAAGTACAGCAGGAGAAGGGAAGCTTCCCAGTAATTCGAATAGTGCACTCCGCTAATGCGTCTCTCTCAAGTGTCATAATATAGTTAGGTAGGAGGTTGAAATCTACAAATGGCAAGTGTGTGTGTTTGGATGTGGGGAGTTTGTGTGTGTGCAATTCTGTATGAAAAACATGTGCTTTTTTGCAATCAGGAGATCACACTACATGATGCACATTACCCTTTCCAAACAGTGATGATGTCAGCACCCTATACATACAGCTGGAGAAGAGTCACCTCCCAGTAATCCGAATAGCGCAGTCTGCTACAGCGTCCCTCTCAAGTGTCCTAACATAGTTAGGTAGGGGTTTAAAACCAGCAAATGACAAGTATGTGTGTGTATAGATGTGGGGAGTTTGTGTGTGTGCAATTCTATATGAAAAACATGTTAGTTTTGGCAATCAGGAGATCACACTACCTGATGCACATTACCCTTTCCAACCACTGATGATGTCAGCACCCTTTAAGTACAGCCAGAAAAGAGGAATCTCCTAGTAATCCGAATAGTGCGCTTAGCTAATGCGTCTTTCTTACGTGTCGTGACATAGTTAGGTAGGGGTATAAATCCTGCAAACAGCAAGTGTGCGTGTGGAGGTAGTAGGGTGCGTGTAAATGCAAGTGTGAGATCCTTTTGGCAAATACTACAATACACCAGATGCTGCATATTCCCCCAGTAAACACAGGGGATGTCACCACACTATCAGCACAGCCAAACAGGGCTAGTTGGCCAGTAATGCCAATAGTGCGCTCTGCTACTGGGTCTATTAGCATAGTCAGAGTACAGATAGGTATATTTTGGTAACCCACAACTGCCACGTGTGGTTGTGTCACACATTATGACCTTGTGTGGGTCTTTGTGCATAACAATGCATGCCATTGCCTAAACCAGCAATGGCAATGCACACATGATGTATGTGTGTGACACATACACATAAATACCTGTGACCTGCAGTAGTTACCATGTCTGACATGTGCCTCGAGTGGATAAATGGTATTTGCAATGCATAACAATATGACTGTGTCTTACTGTGCAGGGGCTGCACGCGGTATGTGTCTATACAGTGTGGGTGTATATGGTAAAATACCTACAGCAGGGGATACACATCTGGTCTGGGCCATATAGTCTACATGTAGTCGATGTACAGGTGCTGCATGTTCCCACCTGTTGTGGGAGTGGTAACATGTCATTCCACTGCAATTCAGTGACCACATGCTGGGGACCCTTCAACTAGTGTGTTGTAGCTACAGTAATGCTCACGCACAATGTTTGGCTGGATGCAGTCCAGCCATATAAAGACAGTTCTTGAGACTGTCATATTGCCAGTGTTGTTATGGAGGATAGGTAGGTTTCCTGTGTATGGGAGGGTTGTGTGTGCCAGGCTATGAACCAGACGGCAGTCCAACACACTGTTAGCTGCACATGAATAGGCCCTGATGCTTTGTGCTGTGCCAACAACCTGGAGGTGTGTGTATCTGTGGTGCCTTGGGATACCACCCCCCTGTCCATGTGTGTTACATGTGTAGGGGACGACAGGCATGGTATGAGGTATAACCTGGCAGTGATGTGTTGCACCTGTGAGCCATGAATCAGGACTCTGGTACTGCACAGACATTGCAGTTCACCATGCTGAGGACAGTGTCCAGTGCATGCATCTTGTGGTGTACACTGCTGGTGTTGTGTAGCATCACTGTTAGTGTCCTATCCTGTGTGATACCCGCGGAGGTGGCTATGTAATCCGTGTCCTGCAGCATAAGGCAGTATGTGTGTATCAAGGGGCTTCGCCAATATACATTGGGCCATGGGTGTCACGTGCAAGCTGGCCCTCGCAATTCATTGTGGCTTCCCTAGCATGTAAGCACACGTTGACAGCCAGTGGATACCCTATGAATGACATTGGAGATTGAGCAGAATGTAGACATAGAACACCCTTCCTACATATAGTGGTAGCATACCTGGTGAGGGTATGATGGCAACCAAGATCAGGCTCATACTGGCCCGTGCCACATGCTGAGAGATCTCTTCTATGTTCCCTATCATGTAGTCCAGGGAGGTATGTCTCAGGTCATCCATAGTGGCATGGTCAATGACTGAGTCATATGTGTCCATGCCTCTGACTGACCTGTATGCATGTGTTTTGTGGTGGACCATAGTGCCCCAGAGGCATATCACTGTGACCTTCACCATGTACAGCCTGTTGAGCAGGACCCCACTACAGCGGCCAAGAGAGGTACCTGACACATCTGTAGCAGGTGTGTTGTGTAGCCCTACAGGCTGTGAGTGTGTGGCACACAGGATGTGAGTGCCATGTGTGGCATGTGCTCTGTTCCGACGTAACATATGCCTGTGTGCCAGCTGCGGAGGTGTGTGATGCTCAGGCAGGATGCTATTCTGAGTCTCCAAGTATGCCCCAGTGTGTTCAGATTGCTGTCAGTGCATGTCTATGTCTGACTGGTATTGTAGTCACTGTAGTATGACATGCCACCTGACATGGTATGGCATTACTGGGTTCAGAGTGCTCTGTCCCCAGATTGGCTATGTGGTGGCATCCCACACATGTGTTGTACATTCCTGGCCAAGGGTGATGGTTGACTGCATACATGTGGCAGCTGTGACATTGCCACATGACTCACATAAACCACAACTGGACCATAGAGGTGATTCACAGGTTACCTTTGCACATGCTACCCTAGTAGTGTGATTGCCATGGTGATTACCAACACATAGGGCCAATGGGGAACAACATACTGAAGGTGTGTATGTGTGGGTGTACTGCTACTGTTTCATAGCACTGGCATATATGACTGCACACATGGGTAAATGCCAGGTAAGACATGTGCAATGTGTCACAGCCAACGTACATGCGAACAGGACAGACAGTGACGTTCTGTCATGTGTAAAGTTGACATACGTATTGTACGCTATGCAGATGTCACTAGGAGTCCACAGAAGCACTGTAACTCTGCATTGCAGGTGGCAGCAGTGTTGCAGGGAACCCCAAGCGAACATGCATGCAAATAAAGCTACAGTAAGCAGGGTTGGAAGTAGTCCATTGTACAACAAAGAAGGGGTAGTACTAACAGTAGGTTACAGTGCAAATATGTGGGCACTATCAACATGTACCCAGGAATGCACAGCGCAGATGCCCATGGTAGAACTGATATTATGTCATAGTTAATTGTGATTTGGATTACATTGGTACTGCACACATATCAACATGCGCAAACATCCACTTTGCATAGTCGTGGGCAACTTGCCACCACTACTGTACATGTCCATCATTGCTTATCACTACTTGCATTAGCTTCCCCCCTGTGCTACCCATGTATGGGGCTATCTGTTGACATCCTTACCACCGGTATGCAATAATGTGCAGCTGTTACACTTTGGTACATACTATGGCTGCAGATTACAATTCAGGACAGTCATACGGTTACTGCATCAGGCATGCTGGGATATACACACAGTCATATCAGCACACTGTACTGTTACCAACATGATACTACTAATACACTTCTATGTAGTCACCCTGTGCATCAGCAATGTGTTTACCTGTACCTGCACTGATGTTGGAGATTGCAGGGGGTGGCACAGTTTCATCATATGCACAGGGTGTGAATTAGGTATGCCTGAGTCTGCCACTGATACCACCAATTGACATGTGTGTGTATGTGTGTTGGTGAGGGACAGCAGTACAGGGTGGGGCACTGTTGGTGCAGTGTGTGCATGTATGTGGTAGCCCTAGGTGTTAACATTTCGCATGTGTGTATGCACGCACACAGTTCCACCTCATGGCTGCCATATACAGGGGCTTGTGGACAGCCACAGACTGCAGCTGGCAGATCACACAGATCAGTGTCTGTGGGCAAGGACACGGTACCTGTGCCTGGCAGGGGTGCTACGGACCGTATCTGGTACTAAGCCAGACTGGGTACTGTCAACAGAAGCGGGAGTGTGTTGACTGGACACAGGTCCCTGTTGGGACTGTCCAGAGCCACGTGCACGTGGTCTCCTGGGGCGCTCTGATGACAGCACAGACCCAGCATTGCTGGGGCTGCTGCTGGCCCTATGGGGGCGTGCACGGGCCTGTTGTCGTCTGCGCCGACTGCCAGCTGCTGCTGTTGCTGGCATACGGCCACGTTGACGCCGCAACCGCCCACCATTGCCTTGGCTCATGGACATGTGGTTGTGGAACTGCTGTAATATGTCCCCACAATGTCTGTCTATGACATCAGTGAAATTACGGATAGCATCCGCGATGTCACGCATACTGTCAGTCATGGCTGTGCGACATGCTCTCAGCTCCCTCAGACCCTGTCTGGTGTACCTTTCCATATGCGACTGTGCCTGCATGACAGCCCAAAACATAGCTGAGGTTGACAGACCTTTTTGGGCATGTCTGCCAGAGGCAGTACGCCCACGGATGCTCCCACGAGAACCCATGGGCAACTGTCTGTGTGGTACCATTGCAGGATCTGCCCATGGCTGCTGTGTGGGGAGGCATGTGCCACAGATACCACATTACCCTGGTCAATGCCCACTGTATCCTGTCCATCACCTAGGGACAATGGTGACAAAGGATGTACTGGCAGGATGACTGTGCACAATGATGGGGTTGACAGCTGTGTACTGTCAATTGGCTGACCAATGGCAGACCCTGACACACCTTCCTGTGCCATTACACAGATATCATCATTACCAGTACCTGTGGCACCAGATTCAGGTTCCCTGCTGCAGGACACCAGAGCAGCACCAGAACCTGTGGGAGGAAGACAGGAAACATAGTTTACAGTGTCCACACAATGTCACCAGTGATGCACTTATGCACACATGCACACATCCACACGTGGACACATGCACACATGCACACATGCACACATGGACACAGGCACACATGCACACATGCACACAGGCACACATGCACACATGCACACATGGACACGTGTACACATGCACACATGCACACGTGGACACATGTACACGTGGACACATGCACACACGCCCACGTGGACACAGGCACACATGCACACATGCACACGTGGACACAGGCACACATGCACACATGCACACATGGACACAGGCACACCTGCACACATGCACACCCCGCAGTATACACACAGAGCACTACTGAGTTACACTAGTATTACTAGCACTATCAGGACTATTATAGGTATCGTTAAACACACTCACCAGCATGGATGGCCTGCCTTGCTGTAACACCGGAGGGACCTGCAGAAATGAGGAGATTAATGTCAGTGGGCACAGCTGTGCCATTGATACTGCATATGATACAGTGCAGTAGTACACCAGTTGCCTTTCACACGTCAGCTGCTGATATTGCCAATATCACACCTGCACAATTACATACTATGTTGACAGCTACATACCACGGACACACCTTACACATGCATAAACTAACAGTGTACAGAACAGTCAAGTGTACATATGGCATATTACCTGCATACTCCATGTTGTGCTGCTGCTGTGTGGATCCAGCCTCCATCATGTTGCAGGTGTATTGCTGTTGCTGTTCCAGGGCTGGAGCCACAACACTTAGGAGTAGCCCCTCCAGTCTGGTGAGGGGGGGATGTGTGGCCACCCCACCTCCTGTGGCAACCTGTTGCCTGTGGATATCCGACGCACGCTAACAGACATTTCTGATTAAATCACTGCAGTGATGTCGTACCTGCTCATATGTCCTATTATGCGTGCCAATGTCATTTACCCTACGGACAAGGTCTTGCTACAGTGCAACCCTCTCCTGCTGATTCTGGCTGGTGCGGGAAAACAGTATGTCATAATCCCGCACCAGGCTCTGGTGTATCTCCTCATCTTCCGCTGCAGAGTAGGCGGGATTACGCTGATGCACCATCTCCCTGGAAGAGAACACAAACAGGATATCAGCAGACTATGTCAGCAATATATGGCACACATACTATACATGATACTCAACTGTAGTTCATAGGTTCATAGGTTTATACTTGGCTATCTGCCCTGGGGCAATTATAAGCCTAGCCCAATTCTGTATGGCTTACGCCACCCCTTGATTTGAGTATACTGTTCCCTTTTTAAGGTTTAGTTTACTGTGCCTCTGTCTAATAGTGACACGGGAGTAATCCCTGGGACAAACCTACGATCCCCCATCCACTTATCGAGATTCTTCTTGAAGAAATTCAGTGAGGTGCTCTGCCTCACATGAACTGGAATTCTATTCCAGAGCGAAGGGAGCCTCTGGCTTATGAACCTGTCCCTCCAGCAAGTTCTATTTATTTCTGTGCTGAGGTTCAAGTCCCTCAAGCGTGTGGCTCTAAGGGATTTAGATTTACTGAGGTGGAGCATGTCCATTAATTCTGGATTTGACATAGCTTTGTATGTCAGGCATAGATCGCCTCGAAGTAGGCGGTATGCAACTGAGTAGAGATGGAGTTTTTTTAACCGAGCAGCATATGGCATCTGTTTGAGACCCATGATCCTCTTGGTGAGATACTTTTGGGGTCTTTCTAATTGCTGCAGGTGTCGGGTAAGGTACATCCCAAAGGGGCATTGTATTCTATGATGGGCCTGATGAGGGATGAATAAAGGGGCACGATTACCTCTCTTGATCTAGATGTGAAACCCTTCATGATGAGGTGGGCTATGTAGAAGGTCTTTCTAACCACTTTGGCAATGTGGTTTTCAAAGGAGAGATTGCTATCAACTTGGGTCCCCAGGTCCCTAATAACTTTCTCTGTACTTAATGGGTTTCCGCCTATATGGTAATTTGTGGGCACATTGTTTTTGCCAAAGGGTATGATTATACATTTTTTGGCATTTAGCTTTAAACCATGGTGCTGACACCAGTTATCTGTCTCTGTGAGACCTTTTTGAAGGATGTTTGTGTCAGCTGGAGAGTTGATTATGGCGCCCAGTTTGCAGTCTGCGAACTTGGTGAGCCATAGTCCTCCCACGTTTGCCTGTACCTCGGAAAAGTATATACCGAACAAGAGTGGTCCCAGGACAGAACCCTGTGGGATGCCACTTGTGACCGGTTTCGAGTCTGACATGGCTCCAGCAACTCTCACTATGTGGGTTCTGTCTTTGAGCCAGTTTGCGACCCATCTTGTGACATAGGGGTTTATATTTAAGCTGGATAGCTTATCTATGATGCTCGAGTAGGGTATTGTGTCAAATGCCTTTGCAAGGTCCAGATAGGCTGTGTGGACTACCTTCCCTTCATCTATGGCTTTGGTGACTGTTTCAAAGAAGTTAACCAGGTTAAAAAGGCAGGATCTGCCCTTGACAAAGCCGAACTGGGTAGGATCTAGTGTCTGTAGGTCCCCAATGTCTTTGTTTATGAGCTCCATGATGATCCTCTCCATAGCCTTGCAGACTAAGCTAGTCAGGCTTATGGGGCGATAGTTTCCAGGGTCCATAGAGGCTCCACCTTTGTGGAGTGGGACCACTGTTGCTGTACGCCATTCCGTGGGCACATATCCTGTAGTGAGGCTGAGATTGTATAGCTGTTTTATTTGAGGGATTAGTTCCTCTTGTAGTTCATGTAGGACACAACCTGGGACGCCATCTGGTCCCATGGAAGCAGTGTTTTTTGCTTTGGAGAGGGCAGCCTTCACCTGAGCATCAGAGATGTTTGGGAGGCAGCCCTCTGCTGGGATAGATACTTGCTCTTTTGGGGGGGAGGGGGTGGAGAAGTTTGCATTGAACCTGTCTGCCATGATATTGGCGATGTCTGTGGGTTCAGTGTATTTTTTGTCGTTTAGAATCAACTCAGAACAAGTCTGGGAGTTGCATCCCAGGTTTCTAACATAACTGAAAAAAGCCTTATGATTGTCTTTGATGTCCTGTGCAATTTTTCTCTTGAAGCTGGCCTTGGAAGATTTTATGAGGGATCGTAATTTTTTGCTAGTACTGATCAGAGATGCCTTCCCTATTAGGGATTTTGCTCTATCATGTAGTAGCTTCCTCTATCTATTGTACAGTTTATTTATGGCAGGGGTCCACCAGACTGAACGCCTGCCTTTGGATGATTGGGTCTTGGTTTTGTTTGGGATAGCATGATCCATGCATTCCTGGAGATGTCCGTAGAATGCATTTATATAGGATTCTGCAGTTTGGGCTGTAGTTTCCACTGGCCCTGGGGCCTTGAAGGATTCCACTTCAGTTTTGAGAAGTGAGAAGTTCGCTTTTGAGAAGTTTTTCACTGTGGTTTTCTGGGCTGCGGGTGGGGTCGGGATGTGGACATCCAGTGAAATTAATTTATGGTCTGATCTTACCAATGAGGGATATACTTCTGGTGTGGAGCATAGAGTCCCCATGTTGGTAATGATCAGGTCTAGTATGTTGTCCCCTCTTGTGGGAGTGGTGACTAGTTGTTCCATAGCATTTGAGTTTATAATTTCCAGGAATCTTTGGGCTAAGGTGCTGGGGCTTGAGTAGTGCTCCCAGTCAATGTTTGGGTAGTTGAAGTCGCCCAATATAATGGTGTTCGGAGAGATCTTCATGTTCTCCAATGTTTTCAGGAAGGCTGAATGGGATTCCTGACTTTGAGAGGGTGGTCTGTAGGATGCTATAAACTGAAAAGCAGTCTTGCCCACTGTTAGTTGCACATGGATGGTCTCCGATACCGTGCAATGCCACTAACCTGGAGGTGTGGATATCCTTGATAAATATGGAAACTCCCCCTCCTTTTGTGGTTCGGTCCGGGTTTTGGGCCGAAAAGCATGATACGAGGTATAGCCTGGTAGTGCTGGGGTGCTCTCTGGAGCCTTGAACCAGGTTTCTGTCACTGCACAGATATCGATGTTCTCCATACTGAGGAGAGCTTCGAGTGCGTGCATCTTGAGGTTAAGACGTCTGGCGTTTAGCAGCATTACCCTTAGTTTCTTGTTCCTTGTGCTGTCTATGGGGGTGGGTTTGACTTTTGAGCCTTGCCTAAAAAAGGCACTATGGGGGTGGCAAGAGCCTTTGCCAATATCCAAAAGCCCAGTGGTGACAGGTGCAAGCCATCCCTAGCGAAGCAACGTGGCTTGTCGAGCATGTCATCCCAGGCTGACAGACACTGGATCCCCTTTGAATGACACCAACATTTTAGCCAATTGTTAAAATCGATCATTTTGTCTTTGTACTGTGGCATCATTCTGGGTGAGGGTAACATGCTGCTCAAGGTCAGGGTCATACCAGCCTCGGCTACATGATTAGAGAGCTCCTCTATGTCTCTTTTCATGTAGTCCAGGGAGGTACGTCTCAGGTCATTCACACCAGCATGTACAATGACTGAGTCATATTTGTATTTGCTTTGGAGTGACCTGAGTGCTTGCATTATGTGTCGGATCCTAGCACCCGACAGGCAGCTCACCGTGACCTTCTCTTTATTCAGCCTGGTGAGCGGGATGTCAGTGTGTCTGACAATAGAGTCACCTATAACAAGAGTATCAGGTGTGTTATTCAGCCTTAAGGACTGTGGCTGCTTGGCACACTGACTTTGTGGGTTATGTGTTGTGTGTGTTTTGTTTTGAGGTAGCGTTTGCTTGGATGTCTGCTTTGGAGGTCTCTGTTTCTTAGGTAGATTTTTATTTAGAGCCTCCGAGTATGTTTGTGTGTATTTATGTGTTTGGTTCGCTGATGTGGTGGGACTATGTGATACTGGAATTGTGTTGTGTGAGGTTACCGTCTCCTCCTGACTGGTTACACCAGTTTTGAGATGAGAGAGCTCAGCCTCCAGTTTGGCTAAATAGTTGCATCTCTCACATATATTTGAACCTGTTTGGAGGAGGAGAGGGTTGTCCGTGTACATGAGACAGTTGTAACATTGCCTCAAAATTCCCAGATTCACCAGCTGGACTGGAGAGGAAACCATTGACTGACCTTTGGACATGCTAGAGTAACAGGGAAACTGAATTTAAGATGGACCAATAGAGGACAGGGTGATCCTAGAGAGTATAAGAGTAAGTAGTGCTTATGGTTTAATAGTGCTAACTTGTAGGATTACTTAATTGGACCAGTGAAGGGCCTTAGAATGAGAATATGGTGTTTAAATTGAGAGATAGAGCAGTTCTAAGGGAAAAAGTGAAGAGCAGACTTTGTGGAGCCAGGAATAGTTTAAACCCAATTAGGCGGCGCTGCCCGCTGTTGCGCTATGCACAAAAACACTCAAAACCGCGCAAAAGAGGGTTTTAAGAGAGGAAGATGAAGGAGTTTTGGAATTGACCCAAAATGACCAATAAAACTACAGGTTCAAGTCAGTAACCACTCCCACAGGGGCAGGCAGGCTGCTCAATGTTTTTCACTGCCACTGATCAACAGAGAGACTTCCCTTTAGCCCAAGCAAAAAATGGCTTCACAGAAACTTACAAACAGTTCAAGAACAGCAAGCCTGTAACTGAACTTTTTTAAATCTCAGAAAAGTGGGAAAAAAGCAAGATTTTTTGTTTTTGTTTTTTCAGAGATAGCAGAGGTTAACAAGTATCAACAAGTTATAACAGTGCAGTAAATGACCCCACACAAGAGTGCTAAGCCAAAGACAGATAAAATACAAGTTTTGAGAAAAAAACGATTTTAAAAATAAGTGCAAACAGGAAATTCAGTAAACAGCTCTAGGTTGTGCTCTAAATACAGTTACTAATGCAGAAATCAAATTTAACAATTTAGTATAAATAAAATAGTTATAATAGTTAAAATAGTTATAAAAATAGTAGTGATATACTACTACTCCCATATGTAGCATGTGTGTGTCTCGTGGTGGATACACAAGTACATGGCCAGATATCAGTGCTCAGCCAACACCTGTGCAACAATACCTGCCACATTCCATACAACATAGTAGCATGCCCCATCGGTCAGCACACTGTGACAGATCCAATGCACAACCTCACTCTGGGGGTTCATACCAAGGTACTGTATGTGGAACACCATCCACTAGTGTGATCTGGACACAAGTTACTCGGCCTGGATATACATATCCCGCCACCACCACCAGCACAGTAGACTACTTTGATATGTATGTGATTAGACAGTTATTCACTTGTTAGGACTGAGATGGTATCCGTGCAGCCCACTGGGCAAGTGGAAGCCACAACCCACACTGCTGACCCCTTTGCGAATGCTTACCACAGACATCCTACAGATTGCATAGAACTTGCACACACATTTCTAACCCAGACCCTATGCACAAAGGTTAGGCATCCTGTCCGGTGGACCCCAGCCAGAGGCAGATTGTATAACAATAGCAGGAGGCTACTGCAGGACAGAGCAGATTCACATTAAGGGAAGGCATCTGTGGTCAGCACTGGTAATACGCTACGGTCTCTCATAACAACAGCCACGGCCTACTCTGGGAGGGAAATGGCCACAAACACTATAGATAACCACAAGGCCTTCTTCAGTTATGTTACACATATGGACCAAATGCCTCAGATATGCTCTGAGTTAATACACACCTACTTAACATTCACCAAACACACAGATATTGGCAACATTCTTGCAGACAGGTTTGGTGCACGTATCCCCCCTCCTTCTCCCCCACAAGTAGAAATACTTATCACTGCTGAATGTAACCTCCCTATCATCTCACATGTCCAGGTGAGGGCCGCCCTCAGCAAAGCAGAACACACAGCATCACTGTGACCTGATGGTATCCCTGGATGTGTGCTACGTGCACTCCAAGAGGACATACAACCGCATATAAGACTGATATTTAACCTTGGCCGTACTACAGGATATGTACCTGAACACTGGCATACAGCAACAGTGGTCCCACACCACTAAGGAGGCACCTCTACTGACCCGGGGAATTACCGCACCATAAGCATAACCAGCCTGGTCTGCTAAGCTATGGAATTATTCAGTATGGGACGCATATACAGCGATATTGGGTACCTGCAGACACTTGTTCCTGGCCAGTTTGCCTTTGTGAAGGGCTGATCCTGCCTTTTGAACCTGGTTGACCTTTCAAAACAGTCACTACAGCCATTGATGAGGGCAACACAATCCCTACAGCCTACCTGGACTTGTCTAAGGCCTTCAACACAGTACTCCACTCAGGCATCATAGACAAGCTCATGAGCTTACATGTTACTACATATGTCACATGATGGGTTGCACACTGGTTGACATACAGGATCCATAATATCGATATTGTAGGAGCCATGTCAGACTCAATGCCAGTCACATGTGGTATCCCACAGGCCTCTGTCCTAGGACCCCTCTTGTTTGGCATTTATTTCTCAGATGTAGAAGCAAACATGTGCGGGTTGTGGATGACAAAGTTCCCAGATGACTGCTAACTAAGTGCCATAGTCGTTACACCAGCTGACACACACATCCTACAGATGGGCCTCACTGCAACAGAAAAATGCTGCCAGGATCATGGCCTAACACTGACTGACATGTAATGTATAGTCATCCCCTTTTGGTGGAACTACGTGCACACAACATATCACATGGACATACCTATAGATACAGACCTATGACACATTTGGAGGGTTCACAGCAGGCAGTCTATTAACCTGCTACTTTACATTACCTGTGTTTGTCGCAGCTGGTTGCGTTACCACAACGTCTGCTTCCTGCTGCTGCTGGCATGACTTGCTACTGTCACTGCTGACAGCTTACACTCAGTGTGTGTACCGTGTGCATTTATTTATTTATTTTTTCTCTCACTCTCTGTCTCTGTCTCTGTCTCTGTCTGTCTCTCTCTCTCTCTCTGTCTGCCTCCAGACAGTGCAATGAATGTATTGCATGTGTGGAGTGTTAGTACAGGATGCTTTTGTAGGTATCTGCATAAGTCCATGTGATGGCCTCTGCACCAATTGTAAGCCAGCATTTGCTAATTGCATGCAACCAGTTGTGTACTGATTGCAGTTCTCACTGTGATTTCAGGACAGTGTTATAAAAGGGTATGTGAGATAGGTGTTGCCCTTTCAGATTGTAAGGGTGGGGACTATGCTGGTATGCTGTGGACACTGTTCTATGAGTGTAAAGGTTAGTATCTCTCTCATGATTCAGGCTGTGTTGTAGATTCACATTTCTCCATTCCTCTCTCCTGTTCCCTGTAGTAAGTGTGTATGCACAATGACACCTACAACTATATATATATATATATATATATATATATATATATATATATATATATATATATATATCTATATATATATTTATATGTATAAATATACATACATTTATATATGTACATTAACTGACATTATTACCTACTAGCTACCAACTAGCATGGCTGTTTCTGTTCACACACTACTATTATGGAAATCCACTAGTTTTGACAGTATTTCTAAATGACATGCTTTGTGTACTACACATCCTATATTCCCTTTACATTCATTCCTACTATTACATGATATAATTATTTTAGCACAATGTTCTTGTATAAGAGCCATGGCTTAGTGGTAGGTCATGCAGACTATTGTTTCCTGGGTTCGGGACTGACAATGGGATTTTATTTTGCTTTTGAACTGACTACAGGACCTGTCAATCAGAGTGACTAAGGCACTTTTAAGCAGTTGTAACTGGGTTAGTGCTGGTTTGCGCGGAGCTCACGCATGTGCACTGACGTTCAGCTCCGTGCACACACGCGCACAACCGCTTACAACCGCTTAACAGTGCTTACTCTGGCGCACACCCGCGCTATTTTCTTTGAAAGAAATAAAAATGGGGAGACAGGAAAGTGGTGAAAAAGGGGTCACAAAGAGGGTAAGACAGTAGAGAAACAAGCTTCGGATTTGCAGAAGGGACGTAGGTAAGGCCCATAGCTGCCCATTTCTTCATCAGTAACAGCTGTGCATATGTATGTAATTTGGTGTGACATTTGAAACCTTCCACCCCTGAGAGAGGTGTCAGGACAACAATAATACTTGTTGTACAGCCAATTGTAATTGATAGTTTCCATGTCCAGCAGACATGTGTGCGGAATGGGCAGCTATCTATGGGGCGTACTTTTTTTGTGGGTACAGAGTGCCCTTTTTTTTTTTTTTTTTTCAGGTGAGAGTGGTATGTCAGGTGAAGGAAGTCGGTATAGCTGGGGAGGTAGGTTGGGTAGGTAAACAGACAAGACAAACAAGACGCATACAGGGGTGGTGTATGACAAGTGTGGGGGGGTTACACAATTGACGGGGACGGATGTTTGGATATCCAGAGCCCATGAGCCCACAGATGGGAACAGTGGAACTGATATCCCCACCCATGGGCAGTTGCCACTGTTCCTTCACTGCCCAGGACGGGGCTGTGCTGGGGGCTGTGTAGGCTGGGCAACAGGCATGCCCGTAAGTTGTGCCACCTGTGCCTCAAGCTGGTGTAGGGGCCCAAGAACAGAGTCTTGGATCTCCCTACGCACCACAGTCCAGATGCTACGGAGGGTGAGTGGTGGTTCTCCTCCGGCCACACTTGCAGGGGGGGGGGGTCGAGCCCCATCCCCTGCAGCACTTCCACCTGCAGGTGGCACAGGGCCACCGGAGGAGGGTCCAGACTGGGCACTAGTGCCAGGTGCACTCGCCAGCTGAGGTGGGAGAGGTGGGTCCGCTGGAACCCGCCTTCCCTGTCG